>NC_086448.1:528382502-528682502 GCF_028390025.1 Pseudophryne corroboree
CGACAAAGAAATTAGGCCTACAAGCTCCACGCTCTACACTACCGTGACTACAAAACTGAAGCTGAAGTCATATCGTTTTGAGCGCTTCTCAAGTTGGTCATCCTTAGTGCGAGCTGCTGCTCGCCTAATCCACATTGCTCACTGCTTTTCAAAGGACATTTACAGACGTTAGTGGAAACAGGTTCAACACCTGTCCAATGTGTTTTGGCATCGCTGGAAGACAGAGTATTTACATATGCTTCAAAGTCGTCACAAATGGCAGATGTCAAAACCCAACCTCCAGATTGGTCACCTTGTTCTTTTGAAGGATAAAGAGGCCCATCGCAATGAATGGCCAATGGGACTTATCACCAAAGTTGTTCCCAGCAACGATGGAAAGACTCGTAAGGTAGAGGTTAAAGTGACCAAAGGAGGCTCTGCCAAACTTTTCTTCCATCCAATCACTGAACTAGTACTTCATCTTCCAAAGGAAGATATCACATAAAGAAGTACATGGCTGCTAGATTCACCTCATGATGGGAAGTATTCTACCTCAAACTTCCAGCTATAATATACCATCGACACCTTATTATTTGGATCATACTGTGGGTTGGCGGAAGTATTTGCAAGTTGCGGCTTCCCCAATCCGAAGATGGGTTTATTACTTGGAACTTGATCTAACATTTTCCTACTGTTATGGATTACAAGCTTCAAGACCTTCAGCCTCAAGACTTCGACTGAACTTATTGCTTGTTATTGTTTGTTGTTTATTGTTACAGGTTTTCTCTTTTGTCTTACAGGTCGCAAGATTAGTTCTGGAATTCATCTAAGGACATTACTATAATGTTTGATTTATCGTGAAATCTAAAGATTTCAGACGGGGAGTGTCATGTCCCACGATATATGTGTTTCATGTGTTGTCATGTTTTTATTGCAGAGCTTTGCATTTTGTTAAAATTTGTCCCTCCTGATTTCCTGTAGCCAGGTTCTGATGTCATTAGTCCTGCCCTCATCCTGTCCTCAGCTCTGTGTGTGTCTGCCATTTTAGATTCTAACCAGCTCTGGTAGATCATCATCTTTTCACCTACTGCTGTTTTGTGCATAACTACAAGAATATCAGCTTGAAATAAACCCTCATCTGGATTCTTCACACATGCCTCTGAGTTGAGTTGACACTATCTGATAAGGTCTCTCGGTGTGAGTACTGGTTAATGTAGACATATACCTAGAGTAACTGTCTGAAGAACACTACACTTACAGCCTAGTTATTGAGTCAGAATAAGGGATGTTCACCACTCTGAAACCTCTTGGAATAAGACGGTCTCTGTAGTAGTCGGAAAGCGTTACCCCATGGAGATAGAAGTCCACTTCTCGTTTCTTCATGAGTTTCAATTCCTGCTGTAGCAGACAAATTGTCTTTGAAAAGCATGGTATCCGCATCACTGTCCGAGAAAGAGAACAATTCACCCTTGGGTAGGCTTAAATGACTGAATCCTGTAACTTGAGGGGTATCTCTCTCAGATGCTGGCTCCATCCATATACTGTATAGTTCGTTGAATAAATAACAGTCTATGGTCTTATTGCTAGACCATTAAAAACAACAGGATATCACCTGAATGATTTATGTCCAGTGTGCAATCAATTATAGTAACAGATGCCTTGACTGTAACTCCACACAACTGGCAGGGTGCTGTAGGCAATAATATAGACTCCCAGCACGGTCCGGCACTCTGAACAAACAGCAGCTTCCCCCGGTGCCCGAATTCAAGAGTAATGCAGAAGAGTAGAAATAAACGGCACTCGGGAAATAAATGCAGTAACGGTCAACGTTTCGGAGACCTTTAATCTCCGTCGTCAGGACATACATACAGACAGTAAAAATTACATACCTTATATAAGTCACCCAAGTGCTCTAGTTTGTTCACGCCCGCTTCCCAGCATGGTCCCGTCGACGTCACCGGAAGTGACCTCCCGACCGTGTCATCAGCCGGCCGGCCGGAGAAGGGAGGGCGGAACTTGTGTGATTACACCAGCACTATGACAACGCTCAATACATTCAATTGAACATCGCTCTGTACAACCAAAAAAAAGAGTGGTTTGTATACAGGATAACTACTGGAGCCACAGCATATCATATATTACTTATCAAACAATATTAATCACATAAACGATGTCTGTAAATATATAAATATTATGTGTAAAATAAGTGGGACCCCTTGTACAGTATGTCTAAATCAGTCAATATATGAAACACTTAATACACAGTATCAGCTTTAAACACCAAGAAAACTACTATATGATAGCTGTTCATTGAGACCAAAGGGTTGTAAGGTTTGCAGTGTGTAAATCCACTTTGTTTCACGCTGCAGGAATATATATAGTTTCAACGTAATTATCTGAATTAGGTCTTTTTATGGTTCTAACAGTAAAAATAGGTAATTTTAGGTACTAACACCAAGCATAGGTCATTTTAGGTCCTGGACAAATTAAGCATATTATTCCCTGGTTCATAAAACATAAAAGGAAACTGAAATTTTGAGTGTACTGGAAAAGGATTAACATAGGTTAGAACCTTAGGGACCATTTCTGGTGCAACCTCAGACCCCCAATATATAAATATGGGAGAATGGCAAGAGAATGTGGCTGAGGTGTGAGGGAAGAGCAGGGCAATGGAGAAGAGGATGTGGCTGGGGTGTGAGGAAAGGAGAAGGGCAATAGAGAAGGGGATGTTGATAAAGCCAAATATTTATCTTATATAAAACCCTTTATGAGGTCTAGGAACACTGTACGCTATTTACGTATGGAGTACCGTAAGGGTACGCTCGTTGCGTAGCAATCGCTTAGCCGTGGTCGAGACGCTCAAGCGTCACGTTCGCTCACGGCCAAGAGATCACAGGCAGGCACGCTATTGGCTGCTGACTAACGTAATGGTTCACTATAGCGTAACGGACGCTGTATCGGGAGCGGGCTGCTCGAGCGATACGGACGCTCACGAGAATACGCTGTTGGTATCGGGCACACTTATAGGTGAGCGACTACCGTAATGCTATGCTATCAGCGTAGCGGACGCTCGAGACCACGAGGAGATCACGAGCGGCGCAGACGCTCACAATGTTAAACCTTTATATCTAAACCATAAACAATGTAATATGCTGTAAAACCTTAGTGTAGAGATAGGGTGTAGATGCAACACAATGTAACCTTATTAACTTAAAAGCGGTTTGAGCGTCACCGACGCTCTGAGAATACTTAACACTATAAGAAATACACAGATACCGTGCTTAGGGTCCAACGCCTAATATATATATTATGAATGTTATACTTGCAAAAGAATTAATACAATACAAGTCATACACTACAATATAACATAGACTACCTAACCAGATAACTACACATGAAATACAATACAATACTATTACGTTTAAGAGAATACGAGAGAAAGGGGAGAAGAGAGAGAGAGAGATATGGCCCATAACAACAAGAAAGACAATATGATTGCGGAGAAAACTTACGCACAAAGGAAACGATCGCATGCGCCTCTGGACATCCAGCTCCCGATTTTCAGCAATGATAACCGTTGAAGAGTGAGAGCTGGATGTGATCGGCTTGTCTATTTATGCCCCACACACAATACAATTCAATGGTCCCTACAATCTCATTGTTCATTGGACACAGGAATTCCTCCTCGCATTATAACAAAAGGTCATAGGTTGATTCATACAGGTGGGCTGTGACGATTTCCAACTGCTCAGGTGGGTGGGAAACTAGGTTTCCCGCCGCATGGATAATTAAGTGCAAATAATAGTAAATGGACATAAACTTCTTATGTCCATAATTATTCGCACGAGCAATTAATCCGCTTCAAACCAACACCGGAATATTGCTAATTAAATACTCTTCCGATGGATACTAAACACCACTGTATTACTCCTGTCTGACCCTTCGTATCAAACAAAGGGGGATTTCTCTGTTCATGAACATTCTACATTAACCAAACTTTCAGAATCTATCAAAGGGACCATGGTCTACAAAATACATTATATAGTGGAAATATGTAACGATTGAGTCGCACGCTACGAACACACGAACTCTACCGTAAATGCACATACCGCGCGCCCGCGGGTGCCCGCAACAGCGAGTATGCGCACGCACGGGAGAGCGCACGCATGCGCAGCGCAGACCTGTGTGAGGTGCAAATATGGCAGTGTGCATAGAGATATTTTTCTGACTTTGACAGTCCACCCTTTGGCAGTCAACAATAACTGCCACTTCCTAAAACATTTCAAAAAGAGAAAAATATATGTCAGGGGTTAATACATTTACATGGTTGGGTAGGGGAGGAGAGGAGAAGGTAGGAAAAGGGTATGACCTAGTGAGATAGCAGAAGCATGTGTGTATGAATCCGTGTTTTGGGGGTTATGTATCATCGTGCCGTACGTGTTTTAAATCAAGCTTCGAGGCATTGCGAAGTATACATTTGAATTCCTTCTTATCCCGTGGTACGGGTCTGTGGATGGGCTGTCAAACTTTACCGAGCTCTTTTCGGAACAAAATGGGGAGCACATTTTAGTTGATGATACATGAATGGGGGAATATGTGATTGCTGATATCTGTGCCTGTATTCCCTATACTATGTGTGTAATTACCTGAAAGTTGTAGAGATGAAGAAAAGACATAATTACGGTAAATGCAGTGGTATTCTATGTCAGGTAAATGAACATTTGTCGGTTGAAGTCTTGTTCGGTGTCTGTTGAATGCAGTCTTCTTTGTGCTTTTGCCCATAAGGTGCGAGCAAAAGCTTTGTCAATGTCCATAGATTTACAAAAGTGTTGGGCTAGCGTAATTTTAAAATTTCTAGGGAAACTGGGGATCTATGGCAAAGTTCATCAAAAATCTGTGTATCAGGTTGTCAAAACTTCTTCTTTAATCCATCTGTTGTCTGTATATCGGCTCATCAAATTCCTCGTCCAAGTGGGTCTTTTTTTACCTTGGAGGAAAACGGAAAAACAGGTGAAAGAAACGGACCGTATAATCGCATTTTCATTACATCATTGTTTCTACCGTCGGGTCGTAAATCAAATCCATTGGAATTACAATTTCCTCACTCCTTAAACTCATCACCCTGGTACTTCGCTTGCACTTCGTTAAAGCCTGACCGCATCTAAATATCAAGCCAATCGTTATGATAACACCTAAGATACATAGGAGAAACTTCCCTACATCCATTATGACTCCTTGAGCCCATTCTCCTAAACCGGAGAACCAATTTCGCGGGTTCAACCATGACACCCAACCAGTCAGCTCATTACTCACAGCAGCAAGGGTGAGATTGTGTCTCCTGCGAAATTCCCACTTCAATTGGAGAATATCGTCCATCTTTTGGTCTATGACCTCGACCGGGTCCTCGGTACTATTTGTAATATATGTGCAACATTTCACGCCGTACTGCGTTGCCAGTGTGACACAATATCCACCTGTTACTGCTGTGAGATAATTGAGAATCATTCTATGCTGAACTAGTTCTGTTTTATAAGCTTGAAGTTCTCTTCCAGTATACCTAAACGTGTCATCATACATTTCTGTGATATTGTCTAACAAATTTGCGAGCGCAGATATGTATTTATAATTCAACACTCCTCTGGCGGTGCGAGTGATGTCTAACGCGATTAGAAACTGAATCCCGGTGGATTCATGGATCATGTCAGAGGCCGGATGCTCTGTTCTTTCTATCAGGTGCCGTTTAACTACGTGCTCGTAATGGGTGTGAGTATAAGGAGCTTGGGCAACACGGTGTATATCTTTCATTTTGGCATGTGATACAGTCATTACTTCTGGCAATACTTTTCCAATATAACACAATCCTTCCGAGTTTGGGGCAAGCCACTTATACGCCTTCCTCCCGCATATGAAATATGCATCATCGGGGAGAACATATGGGACGAAGTAGGACATAACCATATTACACATCTTCCATGTGAAATCTCCTAACCCTAATTCTCCCATCTGTCTAGTACACGTATCAGCTTGTACGATATGTGCACAGTATCCTGGTGATACCTCTCCAACTCTCGTAATCCTACTTCCTAGGGTATACCTATATCGGAAAGATTTTCCTCTACTGGCTATGTGGCGTATAAGTTCTGTATCTGTCGGCATTCTATCTGCTCTATATGAAAAGGTCATGGTTTGGTTACTCCATGACACTTCCCAATTTCCCGGCTTTCGGGGATTGGAAATGTTAAAACATATGAGGGATCTATCCACATGATATTGGTGGAGCTTCAAACTAGGAGGACTGGAGATATTAAACCTCCTGTCCACCGGCCTCCCACCACTTAGCTCAAGTACCTCCCCTATCGTTAAAGGAAATGGTACTAGTCCTGATTTGCTATGACCTTGAGGTACTTGAGAGCATACCCAACAATCTGTTTGATTTAACACACTACCCACTAAGGAGTGATAGTCACTCAATGGATGCCGGTCCATGTGGATATTAAAACTGGATTGGCATTTCTTGATGCACCCATCCTCAACTACATTGTCACAGAGCCTACAGATACAGTTTTCTTCAGCTAACAATGTTTACAAATAACATGGCTGTTAGATCGTTTCCGGTACTCGCCTTTTGCTTGGTGGTTGTGTTGCTATTGGAAATTTACACCTCCGTCTCAGTCATCGGAACCTTTCTGGATCCTTTCTCGACCTCACTGGTACTCTCGCCGGAACAGACTGCTCTGGTCAACATCATGGTCAACAGGAAAATCCATATCACAGTCTCTTGGGGCAAGTCCATCTTACAGGAGGAGAAAAGATGAAATTTGTAATGGGGGTACAGGAAAACAGTTTGAGGGGGAGAGAAACTTGTTACGATAATTAAGTTCTCTAGTCTTGTTGTTCTTCTTGTTCTGCTGTCATCTCAAAGGTGCTGTCTCTCAGTCTTCCAAACGAACATTCCGGTGATGCAATATTCCTTCCAAACCAGCGAACTTTCTGTAAGGAGCAAAAAATCTTGCATTACCATTTGCCTAACTGAGGTGTGACATACCATCTTTAAAACATAAAAACATGGGTGAGAAGAGGGAGAGGAAAAAAAAACAACAAGAGAGAGAGAACCGTTCACATATGTGTATATATATATATATATATATATATATATATATATATATATATAACATAACACATCAATAAACAACAGAGAGAAAAAAAAAATTTCAAACATAAACATTTTCTAAAACATTGTCAGATCATCAGGCTGTCATATCTACATGTCCAATGGTTCCCTTTGTCAAAGTCAGAAAAATATCTCTATACACACTGCCATATTTGCACCTCACACTGGTCCGCGCTGCGCATGCGTGCGCTCTCCCGTGAAGGCGCATACGTGCACCCGCTGGTGCACGGTATGCGTATTTACGGTAAAGTTTATGTGGTTGTAGCGTGCGACTCAATCATTACATATTTTCACTAATAATGTATTTTGTAGATCATGGTCCCTTTGATAGATTCTGAAAGTTTGGTTAATATAGAATGTTTATGAACAGAGGAATCCCTCTTTGTTTGATACGAAGGGTCAGATAGGAGTAATACAGTGGTGTTTAGTATCCATCGGAAGAATATTTAATTAGAAATATTCCGGTGTTGGTTTGAAGCAGATCAATCGCTCGTGCGAATAGTTATGGACATAAGAAATTTATGAACATTTACTTTATTTGCACTTTATTACCCATGCGGCGGGAAACCCAGTTTCCCTCCCACCTGAGCAGTTGGAAATAGTCACAGCCCACCTGTATGAATCAACCTATGACCTTTTGTTACAATACGAAGCCGAATTCCTGTGTCCAATGAACAATGAGATTGTAGGGACCATTGAATTGTATTGTGTGTGGGGCATAAATAGCAGGCCGACCATATCCAACTTCACTCTCTTCAACGGTTCTCATTGCTGATAATCGGGAGCTGGATATCGAGGCGCATGCGATCGTTCCCCTTGTGCGTAAGTTCTCTCCGTAATCATATTGTCTTACTGTGAGCCATTTCTCTCTCTCCTTCTCTTCTCTTTCTCTCGTATTTTCCCTTGATTAGACTTAATTGTATTATATTGTATTTCCCGTGTAGTTATCTGGTTAGTTGGTTTATGTTATATTGTAGTGTATGCTTTGTACTGTGATTCCTTTTGCGAGTATAATAGTTATAATACATATAATAGGTTTCGGACCCTAAGCCCAGGTATCTGTGTATTCTTTATAAGGGTTAAGTATTCTCTGAGCGTCGGTGACGCTCAAGCAGCTTTGTAGTTAATCAGGTTACACCAGGTTGCACTTACACTCTGTCTCTACACTAAGGTATACTGCGTATCTCACTGTTAAAGGTATAGATATAAAGGTTTAACGTTGTGAGCATCTGCATCGCTGGTGATCTCCTCGTGGTCCCGAGCGCTGCTACGCTATAGCGAATCATTACGATAAGTCAACAGCCAATAGTCTGCCTGCCTGCGATCACTTGGCCGTGAGTGAACGTGACGCCTGAGCGTCTCGATCACGGCTAAGCGATCGATACGCAACTTGCGTACCCTTACGGTACTTATTACGTAGATAGCGTACAGTGTTCTTAGACCTCATAAAGGGTTATATACACGATAAATATTTAGCTTTATCAATTGGCGGCTCGTCCTGTCCTTCACATATCTGCACTAGGTAGATCAGCAGACATTATCCCTCAGCAAAGGGCGGGAGGTTGTCTCGTAGTGCTGACGGGATAAGCGTCTGCTTCACTTAGATAAAAGAGTGCTGAAGGAATCCGGGAACCGGAGGTAAGAACAAAACGCTAGTGTCTTTTAAAACTGTATTTTTCTGTCTTGCGCACACACGCACGCATACATATATATCTGCATTTCTTTTTCTTTTTCATTTTCGTATATCACTCTCCTGTCTGCCAGTTTTATAGTCGATAGAAGTGCTAAAAAAAGATTTGCCGTTATTTCATAGTTTAAGAGTAAAGGTAATATAGTTAAAAGATAGACAAACACACAGTTTTGCCTGGGAGATAAGGCGAAGTCAGTGTGTTGTGTGGTAGATGACCAGGGATCATCTACATTGATAAAAATATAAATTGTGTTACGGTGGATCTTTGCTTTGCGTACACGTGTCCCTAACAAAAGACTTGTGTACGCAATCCAAAGGCAGACGCACGCAGCGTACATTACACAACGGAGCGTCCAGTTACGCCCACGTAGCTCAAGTCACGATAAGTTGATTTTTAACGCAACGCGATAAGTAACGCAAAGCGGTAAATAGCGCCACAGGCGATAAATAACGCAAGTCTATTTTTGGAAATCCAAACTTTAAATTAACAGATCCTGCTCCTAATTGGTAACACAGCTGGGCTAAAGAAAAATTTCTGCGCAGAAATAGAAATAGAAGCAAAAGTGTACATGTGATGAGTGAGTGTTTTTGTATCACATAAGTTTATATAACTTAAAGGTTGAACCACAAGAAAAGTCGAGTACTCGTGAGGTACACGCGTGTAAGTGACGTGCACGGTGGCTAGGGAGGCATCCTTGGTTAAACATAATATTTGAGCATTAGAGTATAGCGGACCAGTATAGAACAAGACCAGGAGGTCAGACCAGGAGGTCGTACAGAACAAGACCAGGAGGTCATAGTAGACCAGCAGGTCCAGGTACAGTAAACAGGGAAGTCCGCTATACAGTTCAGAGGCACAACACCAAGAGAAGGGTTGGTGCAAGACCCATATAGGCCGTACAAGCTCTGGCTGAAGGAATTCGCAGTCGTAAGTTTCGATTCCATTGGTCTTTCCGTATACAAGCTTAGTTGTTTGTGTACTGAACGACTGGACCGCACGTAATTGTGTACAGTAGTTAGTAATCTGACCTAGTACCATTAGAGTAAAGGGGTCACAAACGCTATTTGTACATTCTGACGTGATTTGTGTAATTTTTTATTTTTCAAGAAGGGAAGTTCGCTGGTCACTCAGGAACTATCTGACAAACCTCACCTTTACTGGAAAGAGTAAGTGTTCTGCGGATAACCCTCGCATGTTCCAGTAAACAACGGTTTTTATAGGTGCCCTGGGTCGAGTGCGCCAGCACCATATCGGTGTGATCAGGTCGCATTGGTCGGCGTGGGCGAGTGAGTGGGGTACTCGGTAAACCGCCACCGTCAGCCTATTGTGAACAATCTGGTTTTCTGTAAGGGTTCGCTGAAGACCTTGATATAGAGATCAGAGGTAGAGCAAGCAACGCCTGCAGAGTTATGGGGGCCAGTTGTTTAGGTAGGGGGCGATCAACCTCGGTTCGGGTTGATTCAGTGGTCCGACCAATTGGGTCGGCCAGGTATATCATGTGTGAGAAATATGGAAGTCACACAGAGGTTTTATGTGATGAATGGGAGAGAATGACGGTACAAGACCGGGAGAAATTCCCAAGAATAGGTAGCTTCAGCAGAGAGGTGTTACAAAATTTAAGGAGGAGGATATGTCTCATAAAATCAACAAAGAGACGAGTTCAGCATTATGATTATTTACAGTTGTGGCAACAGGAAGGTGAGATACAGAGAGGTTTGGCTCAGGCGGCAGGATCTGGCTCTAACAGAAAACTGATTGCCACGGCCCCGCCGCCACCATATATATCAGGAGAGAAGTTGATTACGGAGAAAGACGCACTAAGGTGTAACACAAAATCACTTAGTAACTGTGTAAATGTTAATGATAATGTTAACCCATTAACCCATGCAAGTATTAACCCGTGCAAGTTGTACCCTGTTTTGAACTTTCCTCAGGAGTGTGATCAAGAGGACGAAGCGACAACGATTTCAGCGCTCTCTCTAGCAGCCACCATAGCAGAGACCACAGTAGGCACAGCAACACCCACGAGATTAGTAAAGGCCCCTAGCGGAGGGATAGGTGAGGTCGTATCAACTGGTAAGTACGGCACCATGCATTATGCTGAGACTATTTCACCACAAGCTGTAGAATCTACACAGAATGAGGTTGTTAGAATTACTCCTGTTAGGGTAATAGCAGTTCCCAATGGGAAAACAGATGTATCAGGAGCCACTCCCATAAGGAACATTGCCATGTACAGCCCATTTTCCCGAATGGAATTAAGGACCATAGTGTCTGAATTCCCTGACCCTAGAAAAGATTTAGTTGCCAGCCAAAAATACATCACAGACTTAGGAAACACTTTAGAGCCCAATAATAAAGATTGGCAGATATTGCTAAAAGCTTGTTTACCCTCCAATGTCGACTCAGCTCAATTTTTAGCTGATTGTGGACTAGATCTGGACGTACCTCTTACAGATGTGTACAACAAAGATAACGTAAGAAGGATAAACTTACAGTTAAAGGAGCATTTCCCAGCAGTTGTTAAATGGAACAAAATATTTTCCATTAAACAAAAAGAGTCAGAAACAGCTGCAGAATATTTTCACCGGGCACTATTAGAAATGGCAAAGTACACTGGTATAGAGGACATTAGGACAAATCCAAACCATCGAGAAGTAGCAGTATCTGTACTAATGGATGGTTTGAAGGAAACATTAAAGGCAAGGGTACAGACCACGCAACCATGTTGGCGAGGTCTGTCAGTGTCCACTTTGAGAGAGGCTGCTATTGATCACGACCGAAACATCACCAGACACAGGGAGTCGCAGAGTGATAAGCTAATGTCAGTAAGTATACAGGCTCTGACCACAAAGCAGCCTGCGTATGTACCATCCAACCCTGTGGGTAAGTCAACTATGATAACATGTTATTCTTGTCAAAGACAGGGGCACTATGCACGAGACTGTAGAGCGAAAAATTCGCAAAGATCATACCAACCCCCTAGACAACGACACGACACACGACATTGGGAGCAAGGTCCGCAGAAACGGAGTTATGAGCCACATACAGGGGAAACAAAAAGATATCCCCCAAACAGAGACTGGCATGCCTCTGGTAGTTCCCAACTATCTCCCTCACAAATAGTTGCTGCCAGCGGGATTCAGGGAGGTCACCATACCCAATAGGGGTGTGGCCATACCTGTTATCTGCAGCCAGTGAAATTGATTGCCAACCTTGAAAGTGAACCCGAGGTCGCAATCAATGTAGCTGGTAAAACTTTAAACTTTCTTGTAGACACAGGGGCGGCCAAGTCAGTGATAAATTCGACAGTGGGCATGAGGACCACTGGTAGGACAATTCCAGCCATGGGAGTAACAGGAGTAGTCCAGCACTACCCTGTTAGCAAACCAGCCGAGATTACAATAGGGCCTTTGCATACCAAGCATTCCTTTTTGCTGGCTGCATCGGCACCAACCAATCTCCTGGGAAGAGACTTACTGTGTAAAATGGGGTGCGTCATTTATTGTACTCCTGAAGGTGTATTCTTGGACATACCTGAGAAACACGCTCAGGAAGTGCGAGACATGTTAGACTCCCCATCAAAATTAATGTCACATACCATTATGACAAATAGGAATCCATCCCAAGTAGAAGAGATGACATCTCAGATACCAGAGTCACTTTGGACAAAAGACGGACAGGACACTGGATTAATGGCAAACGTAGCTCCAGTAGTTGTACAAGTAAAAGATGGTAGGATAGCTCCAAAAATCCCACAGTATCCTCTGAAGCCAGAGGTGGAGTTAGGAGTTTACCCAGTAATAGAGCGCTTGCTACAACAGGGCATTCTGGTAAGAACGTCCAGCACTGCCAATAGTCCCATCTTCCCTGTTAAGAAGAGTGGGGGGAGGGGTTACAGGCTAGTGCAGGATCTAAGGGGGATTAACAAAATAGTTGAGAGTCAGTTCCCCGTAGTGCCAAATCCAGCTGTCATCCTAATGCAAATCCCTCCCACTGCCAAATTTTTCACTGTTATTGACCTCTGCTCCGCTTTCTTTTCGGTACCTCTGCACCCTGACAGCCAATATTTGTTTGCATTCACATACAGAGGAGTCCAATACACGTGGACTCGATTGCCCCAAGGTTTCATAGATAGTCCAAGTATATTTTCTCAGGCTTTGCATGATTGTTTACAGTCTTTCCAACCAGACAGTGGATCAGTATTGATACAGTATGTGGACGATTTATTACTGTGTTCAGATTCACTGGAAGCATCTCTGAAGGATACGAAACAGCTCCTGTTTCATCTTTCAGACACCGGACACAAGGTGTCCAAAGACAAGTTGCAATTATGCCAAACTAAGGTAAAATATTTGGGACACTGTCTAACACAAGGACTGAGACACCTGACCGCTGATAGAATCCAAGCAATTAGAGACATGACCCTGCCACAAACCCAGCAACAGATCAGAACGTTTTTAGGAATGTGTGGGTATTGGTAATTGGATCCCAGGGTTTTCCATTTTAGCGTTACCTTTGCAGGAAATGGTCTCCTCGAACAAACCTGATAGGATTTCGCATACAGACGAGTCCGAAACAGCATTTGAGAGACTCAAACAGTGCCTAACGCAGGCACCAGCACTAGGTATGCCAGACTATGGGAAACCCTTTGAACTATACGGAACAGAAAGTGCTGGTTGCGCGGCAGGCGTACTAACCCAAAAACACGGTGATGCCAGCAGGCCAGTTGCATACTACAGCGCTCAGCTAGATACGGTAGCGCGATCCCTCCCCACATGCTTGCGAAGCGTTGCTGCGATAGCATTGCTAGTGACAAAAAGCGAAGATGTCGTGCTAGGCCACAACCTCACAATCCATACGCCACATGCGGTATCAGCCTTATTGAATTCTGCCCAAACCAGACACGTCTCATCAGCGAGGTTTACAAGATGGGAATTAGCACTAATGGCCCCCGTAAACATCACCATAAGGAGATGCAGTGCATTAAATCCTGCAACATATCTCCCAGGTGTGCCTGGTCAGGCACAAAGGGTGGAAGGTGAGAGTGCTGGGGAAGGAGGATTTAATACAAAGGAAGATACACATGATTGTATGGAATATTTGACCCAAAATTTTACCGCAAGGCCTGACATCAGTGACAACCCACTGGAAGATGCAGAACTCACGTTCTACACGGACGGTAGTTGTCACAGACAGTCAGACTCGGGAGACTTGTGTACTGGATACGCAGTCGTAGATGACCAAGACACCATAGAAGCGGAACCGCTAGGCCCACCTCACTCAGCCCAGGTTGCTGAACTGGTCGCCCTAACCAGAGCATGTGAATTGGCTAAGGGTAAGTCAGCCAATATCTACACCGATTCTAGATACGCATTCGGGGTAGTCCATGATTTCGGAGCCCTATGGCGCCTCAGAAATTTCATGACGGCAGCTGGTACACCGGTAGCGCATGCAGCTCACATAAAAAGGCTTCTAACAGCGATACAGGAACCCGACAGAGTGGCTGTTATCAAATGTAAAGCACACACATATAGCCAAGACCCGGTATCACTTGGTAACAGCCGAGCAGACGAAGCTGCTAAGTTAGCAGCTGCTACCCCCATACAGACAGACACCACACAACTGATGGTATTCAATACCATCAACACACAGAAGTTGTGTAAAATGCAAAATTTGTGTTCCACACAGGAAAAGGCAGTCTGGAAGGCAAAGGGATGTGGCCAAGAGTCCTCAGGACTCTGGACGGATGGACATGGTAAACCAGTGGCCCCCAGAGCATATCTTCCATGTCTGGCTGAAGCAGCTCACGGGCTGACTCATCTAGGCAAGGAGGGAATGTGCAAATTGGTAAGAGCCTATTGGTGCGCCCCAGGATTCTCCTCTCATGCGAGTAAAAGAGCAATGTCATGCCTTACCTGTCTGAGAAAGAATATTGGAAAGGCAATACCTACAGAACCATCCCATATCCCACCTGCCGGCGGCCCTTTCCAGGTAATACAATTGACTTCATTCAATTACCCCCTTGTCGGAATTTGAAATATGTACTTGTTTGTATAGATGTTTTCTCGAATTGGGTCGAAGCATTTCCTGCAGCTACAAATACCGCTATGTTTACAGCTAAGAAAATTGTGCAGGAATTTGTATGTAGATATGGTATCCCTAGAATAATCGAAAGTGATAGGGGTACCCATTTTACAGGTGATGTCTTTCAAGGAATGTGTAAGTTGATGGGAATTGATAGCAAGCTGCACACTCCGTACCGTCCACAGGCGAGTGCGAAGGTCGAAAGAGTGAACAGCACTATTAAAAATAAATTGAGTAAAGTGATGGCAGAGACAGGATTGACATGGCCAGAAGCTTTACCCATTGTATTGTACAGTATCAGAACCACTCCCAGGTCCCCTCTTAATCTGTCCCCCTTTGAAATCTTATTTGGTCGACAACCGCATGTCATGATTAACCCTCAGGATGATTTGAAATGTAACAATGAAGTAACTGTAAAGTACTTGATTAACATGAGTAAACAGTTAAGGAATCAAAATGATAATCTAAAGTTGGTGATTCCTGATCTACCTGATAGTAGTTGTCATGACATTGAACCTGGGGATTATGTAATGATACGAAATTTTCTACGCTCAGGTTGCCTTATTGACAGATGGGAAGGACCATACCAGGTCTTATTGACTAGCACGACAGCATTGAAGGTTGCTGAGAGAGAGACTTGGGTCCATTCATCCCACTGCAAGAAGGTTGCTGATCCAGAGAAGTCCCGTGATAAGGAACAGACGGTAGAGGTTGTATCACTGGAGTGTCTGTTCCAGGAGGACTGAGGCGGCACCTGAGCCTTGAAGACCGAGAGCTGTTGTCGACTCCCCACTCCCTTTTATTGTTTTTTTTCCACTTCCCATCCCCTCTCCCTCAAATGTATTTTTCCTCCTTCTCATTCTTCTTCGTCTCCTCCTCAAAGATGGACTTGCCCCAAGAGACTGTGATCCGGATTTTCCTGTTGACCATGATGTTGACCAGAGCAGTCTGTTCCGGCGAGAGTACCATGGAGGTCGATAGAGGTTCTGGAATGAGTTCTGATGATAAAGATGGAGGCGTAGTTTTCCAAGATCAACCTAACCAACAAGCAAAGGCGAGTATCAGAAAACGATCCGATAGCATTGACCATAGAAGAAATTGTGACGGATTGTTAGCTGAAGAAAACTGTATCTGTAGGCTCTGTAACAATGTCATTGAAGATGGGTGCATTAAGAAATGCCAATCCAGTTTTAATATCCATATGGACCGGCATCCATTGAGTGATTATCACTCCTTAGTGGGTAATGTATTAAACAAAACAGATTGTTGGGTATGCTCTCAAGTACCTCAGGGTCATAGCAAATCAGGGCTAGTACCATTTCCTTTAACGATAGGGGAGGTACTTGAGTTAAATGGTGGGAGACCGGTGGACCGGAGGTTTAATATCTCCAGCCCTCCTAGTTTGAAGCTCCACCAATACCACGTGGATAGGTCCCTATTATGTTTTAACATCTCCAATTCCAGAAAGCCGGGAAATTGGGAAGTATCATGGAGTAACCACACCATGACCTTTTCACATAGAGCAGATAGAATGCCTACAGATACAGAGCTTGTACGCCACATAGCCAGTAGAGGAAAATCTTTCCGGTATAGATACACCTTAGGAAATAGGATTACTAGAGTTGGAGAAGTATCACCAGGATACTGTGCACATATCGTACAACCTGATACGTGCATTAAGCAGATGGAAGAATTAGGGCTAGGAGATTTCACATGGAAGGTGTGTAATATGGTCATGTCCTTCTCCGTCCCATATGTTCTCCCCGATGATGCATATTTCATATGCGGGAGAAAGGCGTACAAGTGGCTTGCCCCAAACTCTGAAGGATTGTGTTATATTGGAAGAGTATTGCCTGAAGTAATGACTGTAACACATGACAAAATGAAAGACATACACCGTGGTGCCCAAGCTCCTTATACTCACAGTCATTACGAGCACCTTGTTAAAAGACAACTGTCAGAAAGGTTAGAGCATCCGGCCTCTGATCTGATCCATGAATCCACCGGGATTCAGGTTCTGGTGGCGTTAGATTTCACTCGCACCGCTCGAGGAGTGATGAATTATAGATACATTTCCGCACTCGCCAATTTGTTAGATAATATCACTGAAATGTACGATGACACGTTTAGATACACTGGAAGAGAACTTCAAGCTTATAAAACAGAACTGGTACAGCATAGAATGGTTCTTAATTACCTCACAGCAGTGACAGGCGGATATTGTGTTACATTGGCAACACAGTACGGCGTGAAGTGTTGCACGTATATCACAAATAGCACCGAGGATCCGGTAGAGGTCATAGACCAAAAGATGGACGATATTCTCCAATTAAAGTGGGAATTTCGCCGAAAACACAATCTCACTCTTGCTGCTGTAGGTAATGAGCTGACTGGTTGGGTGTCATGGTTGAACCCGCGAAATTGGTTCTCTGGTTTAGGAGACTGGGCTCAAGGAGTCATAATGGATGTTGGGAAGTTTCTACTATGTATCTTAGGTGTCGTTATATCGATTGGATTGATATTTAGATGCGGGCAGGCTTTAATGAGGTGCAAACAAAGTACCAGAGTGATGAGTTTGAGGAGTGAGGAAACTGTAATTAACCTGGATTTGATTTACGACCCAACGATAGAAACAATGATGTGATGAAAATGCGATTTCTACGGTCCGTTTCTTTCACCTGTTTTTCTGGTTTTTCTCCAAGATAACAAGACCCCCTTGGACGAGGAAGTTGATGAGACGCTATACAGACAACGGATAGACCAAAGAAGAAGTTTTGACCACTTGAGATATGGACACTTGATGAACTTTGCCATGGATCCCCAGTTTCCCTAGAATTCTTAAAATTACGCTAGCCCAACATTTTTTTTGTAAATCTAATGGCATTGACAAAGTTTATTGCTCACGCCTAATGAGCAAAACAGCGCAAAGAAGACGACTTTCAACTGATACCGAACAAAACTTCAACCGACAGATGTACATTAACCTGACATAGAATACCACCGCATTTACCGTAATTATGTCTTTTCTTCATTTCTACAACCCTCAGGTAATGACACACATAGTATAGGGAATACAGGCACAGATATCAGCAATCACATATTCCCCCATTCATGTATCATCAACTAAAATGTGCTCCCCATTTTGTTCAAAATCCGAAAAGAGCTCGGTAAAGTTTGACAGCCCATCCACAGACCCGTACCACGGGATAAGAAGGAATTCAAATGTATACTTCGCAATACCTCGAAGCTTGATTTACAACACGTACGGCACGATGATACATGACCCCCCCCAAACATGGACTCATACACACATGCTTCTGCTATCACACTAGGTCATACCTTCTTCACACCTACTCCTCTCTTCTCCCTCACCCAACCATGGAAATGAATTAACCCCTGACATATATTTTTCTCCTTTTGAAATGTTTTAGAAGGTGGCAGTTATTATTGACTGCCAAAGGGTGGACTGTCAAAGTCAGAAAAATATCTCTATACACACTGCCATATTTGCACCTCACACTGGTCCGCGCTGCGCATGCGTGCGCTCTCCCGTGAAGGCGCATACCCGCTGTTGCGTGCACCCGCTGGTGCACGGTATGCGTATTTACGGTAAAGTTTATGTGGTTGTAGCGTGCGACTCAATCATTACATATTTTCACTAATAATGTATTTTGTAGATCATGGTCCCTTTGATAGATTCTGAAAGTTTGGTTAATATAGAATGTTTATGAACAGAGGAATCCCTCTTTGTTTGATACGAAGGGTCAGATAGGAGTAATACAGTGGTGTTTAGTATCCATCGGAAGAATATTTAATTAGAAATATTCCGGTGTTGGTTTGAAGCAGATCAATCGCTCGTGCGAATAGTTATGGACATAAGAAATTTATGAACATTTACTTTATTTGCACTTTATTACCCATGCGGCGGGAAACCCAGTTTCCCTCCCACCTGAGCAGTTGGAAATAGTCACAGCCCACCTGTATGAATCAACCTATGACCTTTTGTTACAATACGAAGCCGAATTCCTGTGTCCAATGAACAATGAGATTGTAGGGACCATTGAATTGTATTGTGTGTGGGGCATAAATAGCAGGCCGACCATATCCAACTTCACTCTCTTCAACGGTTCTCATTGCTGATAATCGGGAGCTGGATATCGAGGCGCATGCGATCGTTCCCCTTGTGCGTAAGTTCTCTCCGTAATCATATTGTCTTACTGTGAGCCATTTCTCTCTCTCCTTCTCTTCTCTTTCTCTCGTATTTTCCCTTGATTAGACTTAATTGTATTATATTGTATTTCCCGTGTAGTTATCTGGTTAGTTGGTTTATGTTATATTGTAGTGTATGCTTTGTACTGTGATTCCTTTTGCGAGTATAATAGTTATAATACATATAATAGGTTTCGGACCCTAAGCCCAGGTATCTGTGTATTCTTTATAAGGGTTAAGTATTCTCTGAGCGTCGGTGACGCTCAAGCAGCTTTGTAGTTAATCAGGTTACACCAGGTTGCACTTACACTCTGTCTCTACACTAAGGTATACTGCGTATCTCACTGTTAAAGGTATAGATATAAAGGTTTAACGTTGTGAGCGTCTGCATCGCTGGTGATCTCCTCGTGGTCCCGAGCGCTGCTACGCTATAGCGAATCATTACGATAAGTCAACAGCCAATAGTCTGCCTGCCTGCGATCACTTGGCCGTGAGTGAACGTGACGCCTGAGCGTCTCGATCACGGCTAAGCGATCGATACGCAACTTGCGTACCCTTACGGTACTTCTTACGTAGATAGCGTACAGTGTTCTTAGACCTCATAAAGGGTTATATACACGATAAATATTTAGCTTTATCACCTTGCGCAGTCCCTCCCCCCAGCACTTCCATATTCCACTGTCTGTATCTGGCCAGAATACATTGATGCGGATAGGTCATGCTGGGGTTTGGTAGACTTCTGCAAAGACCAAGTATATATGCAATGTTTGAATCCTACCAATAATCGTCAGAGATGGGGAGAGAGAAAAAGAAACATTTCACAGATACATTTACAACGTTTCACCCGGTCATTCCTGTGTCTTCAGGGAATGACCTCCCAATTTATTAACTATAACCTCAGGCTTACCATCAGTCCTAATGATCACCTTTCCTGATTGCACATTATGGGTGTGGCTCAAAATTCTTCCTATATGATCCCTGTTTATAATTGTGTGTGTTATAATTTTGCTCATTTCTTGGTCTAGGGGGTCTGACTTTATGTGGGTTATTACAGTTGCTGGCATAATGCCCTTCTCTTCTACAATGATAACAAATCCTTGGCTTCCTCCATGTGCTAGGGGCCTGGGGTTTTGGTCGACTTGATGCCTCCTCTAGTGCTTGGATGCTCAGTACCATCAACCGTTCTCCCTGCGTTTCCCTGGTTCTTTGGATATTGCGGTCATACTCGATAGCGGACTCTCTTAATGCAGCCACCGAGATGCCTCTCCAGTGAGGTATGGAGGTTTGTACCCTGATTTTTAGTGTGTCTTTTAAGCTGTCCATTAATACGGACACAGCTACCTCTCTGTGGTGTACATTAGTTTCAATGTCATCTATACCAGTGTACCTAGCCATATCCTGCAGAGCCCGGTGAAAATACTCTGATGCGGATTCACCTTCTTTTTGTTTTATTGTAAAGATTTTATTCCACTTTACTACTGTAGGAAAATATACTCCTAACTGTAGATTGATTCTTTTTACATTATCTTGGTTATACTTGTCTGTTAGTGGTACTTCCTCATCTAGCTTACAGTCAGCAATAAATTTCAATGAATCAACATCGGGGGGTAAACATGCCCTCAAAACTGTCCTCCAATCTTTGTTATTTGGCTCTGCAGTGTTTCCTAGCACTCTTATGTACTTTTGACAAGCAACTAAGTCTTTCCTGGGATCAGGAAATTCAGACAGAATTGTTCTTAATTCTGTTCGGGAAAAGGGGCAGTACATGGCGATGTTCCTGACAGGAGTGACTCCTGAAGAGTCAGTTTTCCTATTTGGTACTGCAATTACCCTGACAGGATTAAGTCCAGTAACGTCATTCTGAATTGATTCCACGATATGAGGTACATTTGTTTGTGCGTGATGTATAATACCATACGTACCTGTGGACACGACCTCACCTGACCCTCCGTTAGGGGGTTTGATTACAGTCTTTACCGATTTGGTCGCGTCCACCTGGATGTCTTGTGTGATGGCTGCTGGAAAAAGCTCCGACATTGTGCTGGGCTCACTTTCTTGTTGGTGTTCCTGAGGAAAGTTTAACAAGGGGTGCGACTTGCATGGGTTAATAGTTGTACATTTAACACTTTCATTTTTATAAACCTTATTACGTTTGTTACATTCATTCTTAATATAGTTACTAAGTGCACTTTTATCGCACCCCATTGTGCCTTTCTCCGCAACCATAATCCTCTCCATTGCCATGTCTCTCCTCTCAAGATGAAAGTTAGGTATGTAAGTTACATTTCTTTGCATTTCACTTTCCTGTAGCCATAACTGCAAACAATCATCATGTTTAACCCGTTGTTTCCAGGATTTTATGAGACAGATCCTCCGCCTTAAATTATGCAATACCTCTAAGTCAAAACTACCTATCCCAGGAAATGGTGCCTTATCCCCCGCAGTCATTCGTGTCCATTCATCACAAAAGGTCTCAGTGTGGGGACCATACCTCCTCCACATTACTAACCGAGCAGACCCTCGGGGTCTGCAAGCCTCTGCAGTCTGAACCCTGACTGCTGAACGTCCCTGTGTTGTGCACTTGGCTTCCATTGTGGACCTCTTTTAACACAGAAAAAACTTCCTAAAATGCACCAAACACAGTCTACGTTGGAAATCCTTAAAGCTCTTCCACTGAACTTCTTCTGCTCCGGGTATCTCCGGTCCGCCTTCTAGCAGACACGTGTAACCGTTGCAGGCCCTATCTCTAGAGATTTTCCTGTGACCAGTGAAAATTCCCTTCTTTACACAAATCACGCTTGCATGTGCTCCCTACAACACGTATGAGGGCAAGATTTACGTATGGATATACTACCTCATATCACGTTGCGTTATTGGTCACACATACAACCGTGCGGTCCAATCGTACCACTTATAGACACTTGTTGCCCATAAATGGTAGGATCATTGGAGTCTCCCTACTGTGCTCCAAAACAGCCAGAGCGTAATACAACGAAAACCTTATCACACTCTGTCGCACGTTTTCACTTAGACCGTGCTCATCACGTATTCACCTTGACCGTGATTCACCAAGACTTACTTCACCAAGATTTCACAAAGACTTCACCAAGAGGAGTTCAATACACTCATACCGTTTTCAACCCACTATCATTCTATAGTTTTCTGATCAGAAAAATCATTTCCCGTAGTCTGATAGCTGTCCCCAGAGGCATTACAGTAAAGTAAGGTATTTAAACTAAGTTTTGGAAAAAAAACTGAAATCAATTTGTGCTATTATCACGTGGCTATGCTATACCGCCCCCACTAAAACAATGCTATTGTGCGATTTGAGTTTCGGTGGGCGTACCCAGACGCTCCGTTGCGTAATATACGCTGCGTGCGTCGGCCTTTGTGTTGCGTTCGCGAGTCTCAGCCTTTTGTTAGAGACACGTGTACGCTGGTCATACAAAAATACAATTAGCACGTTTATCAATGTAGATGATCTTTAACTGTAATCATCTACCAAGCACCACACAGGTCTTTCCTTGTATCTCAGGCAAAGCTGTGCGTGTGTTTTACAAATTACCCCTTAATGTATCGTTTTTTCTCTTTTACTACCAATAGCAACAAATCTTTCTCAGCACGTTATCAATTGTGAAATGGCAAACAGGAGAGTGACATGAAAATACACGAAAAAGAAATGCAGCTATATGCGTGTGTACGCAAAACAGAAATAAAACAGTTTTAAAAGATACTAGCGTGTTGTTCTTTCCTCCGGTTCCCGGATTCCTTCAGCACCCTTTACTAAGCGAAGCAGACGCTTATCCCGTCAGCACTGCGAAGAATATGATCTCCCGCCCTTTGCTGATGGATAATGTCTGCTGAAATTACCTAGCAGAGATATGTGAAGGACAGGACGAGCCGCCAATTGATAAAGCCAAATATTTATCTTATATAAAACCCTTTATGAGGTCTAGGAACACTGTACGCTATTTACGTATGGAGTACCGTAAGGGTACGCTCGTTGCGTAGCAATCGCTTAGCCGTGGTCGAGACGCTCAAGCGTCACGTTCGCTCACGGCCAAGAGATCACAGGCAGGCACGCTATTGGCTGCTGACTAACGTAATGGTTCACTATAGCGTAACGGACGCTGTATCGGGAGCGGGCTGCTCGAGCGATACGGACGCTCACGAGAATACGCTGTTGGTATCGGGCACACTTATAGGTGAGCGACTACCGTAATGCTACGCTATCAGCGTAGCGGACGCTCGAGACCACGAGGAGATCACGAGCGGCACAGACGCTCACAATGTTAAACCTTTATATCTAAACCATAAACAATGTAATATGCTGTAAAACCTTAGTGTAGAGATAGGGTGTAGATGCAACACAGTGTAACCTTATTAACTTAAAAGCTGTTTGAGCGTCACCGACGCTCTGAGAATACTTAACACTATAAGAAATACACAGATACCGTGCTTAGGGTCCAACGCCTAATATATATATTATGAATGTTATACTTGCAAAAGAATTAATACAATACAAGTCATACACTACAATATAACATAGACTACCTAACCAGATAACTACACATGAAATACAATACAATACTATTACGTTTAAGAGAATACGAGAGAAAGGGGAGAAGAGAGAGAGAGAGATATGGCCCATAACAACAAGAAAGACAATATGATTGCGGAGAAAACTTACGCACAAAGGAAACGATCGCATGCGCCTCTGGACATCCAGCTCCCGATTTTCAGCAATGATAACCGTTGAAGAGTGAGAGCTGGATGTGATCGGCTTGTCTATTTATGCCCCACACACAATACAATTCAATGGTCCCTACAATCTCATTGTTCATTGGACACAGGAATTCCTCCTCGCATTATAACAAAAGGTCATAGGTTGATTCATACAGGTGGGCTGTGACGATTTCCAACTGCTCAGGTGGGTGGGAAACTAGGTTTCCCGCCGCATGGATAATTAAGTGCAAATAATAGTAAATGGACATAAACTTCTTATGTCCATAATTATTCGCACGAGCGATTAATCCGCTTCAAACCAACACCGGAATATTGCTAATTAAATACTCTTCCGATGGATACTAAACACCACTGTATTACTCCTGTCTGACCCTTCGTATCAAACAAAGGGGGATTTCTCTGTTCATGAACATTCTACATTAACCAAACTTTCAGAATCTATCAAAGGGACCATGGTCTACAAAATACATTATATAGTGGAAATATGTAACGATTGAGTCGCACGCTACGAACACACGAACTCTACCGTAAATGCACATACCGCGCGCCCGCGGGTGCCCGCAACAGCGAGTATGCGCACGCACGGGAGAGCGCACGCATGCGCAGCGCAGACCTGTGTGAGGTGCAAATATGGCAGTGTGCATAGAGATATTTTTCTGACTTTGACAATGTCATTGGTGTGTGAGGGAAGGAGGGGGGCAATGGAGAAGAGAATGTTGCTGGGGTGTGAGGGAAGGAGAAGAGCGATGGAGAAGAGCATGTGGCTGGGTATGAAAGAAGAAGGAGGGTGATGGAGAAGAGGATTTATCTGGAGTGTGAGGAAAGGAGGAGGGCACTGGAGAATAGAATATGGCTGGGGTGTGAGGGAAGGAAGGGGTAATGGAGGATGTAGCTGGGGTGCGAGTGAAGGAGGAGGGCGATGGGGTGTGAGGGAAGGTGAAGGGCAATTTAGCAAAGGCTGTGGCTGGGGTGTGAGGGAAGGAGGATGGTGATGGAGAAGAGGATGCGGCTGGGGTGTGAGAGAAGAAGCAGAATGATGGAGAAGAGGATATGGCTAGGGTGTGACAGAATGAGTATGGTGACGGAGGAGAAGATGTGACTGGAGTGTAAGGGAGAACGGAGGGTGATGGAAAAAAAGATGTGGGTGGGCTGTGAGGGAAGGAGGAGGGTGATGGAAAAAAGGATATGGCTGTGATGTAGAGAAGGAGGATGGCGATGGAGAAGAGGATGTGGCTAGGGTGTGAGGGAAGGAGGAGTGTGATGGAGGATAGTATGTGGCTGGGGAGTCAGGGAAGGCGCAGAGTGAACAGAAGAGAATGTGGCTTGAGTGTGAGGGAAGATGAATGGTGATGGAGGAGAGGAGAGGTCAGGTTGTGAAGGAAGGAGTAGTATGATGGAGAGAAGAAAATGAAATGTGACCTCCGGCATGCGTCTTTTGGGCATCAGCGGCATCCTACCATATTCCCCTCTCTTTTCGGCATATGCGGACATGCCCCTGATTAGTCCAGAAAGTGTGGAAGCCACATGAGACCACAAAATCCACCGTGACACCCCTCAATGGGGGCGGTGCTGACAAGAGGGGGAGGACCAGAGGTGTATGTGTGTGCCTACCTTTTCATAAGTGCCCTGGGCCCCCCGAAGGCTTAAGCTGACCCTACTGGTACCTACTGTATAGTCCCCCTGTAAAATAAAAATAAAGTACTTGCACACTGTAGAAAGTAAAAGTTTAATACATACACTCATGCTATACTCACCTTGTCCCTGGCACTGGTCAGTCCACTTGTCCAGTAAAATCCAGCTGCAAGGATAAAAGATATATACATACTCACATAACCCTTGGGGCCAGTTGGTTTTCTTGTCCAGTAGGCATCCCAGGAGTTAAAAAAAATAATACAAATCTGCTGAACAAGCTGGATATAACCATGCTATATGTACATGCCGTACATACAACTGGGCTCCCGCAAGTGGTGGAACCTACGTGAGTTCTGTCAGTTATGTGGCGGCCAGCCAATCAGCAGCCATTACCATGAAAAACAGGCCGCTGATTGGCTGTAAGTGGCCTGTCTGTTAACCAATAATAGTATAGCCTCCAAATAGTGTATTGCATAGTCTAGCACCAAAACTGTACCCAAAGGGCACAAGTACCAATGGTAGTTCATTAGAGACAATAAGATTTCAGTGGCTATTGGCCTGATTCTGAGATGGGAGTAAATAAAAAACAACTGTTTTTGTCCATTTTCCAGTGTTTGGGAGCTATTGGTCAATTGTCATTTGCTCCCATACATTAACAGATTTTCATTCCAATCAGCCAGATTGGACAGATGGTCTGCCAGATATTTGTATAGTGTATGGCCATCTAATCTTGCACCTTAGTAAAACCATGATGTACTGCAGGTGGGGCAGATTTAAAATGTGTAGATAGATTTAGATTTGAGAGAGGTGTGTCCAAACTGAAATCTAAATAGCAGTATAAAAATTAAGCTGCCCAGTATTTGTGGGCTACATGCAGGGCTGGCAACAGAAATCTTGAGGTCTAGTAGTACACTGATGTCTCTGGGGTCCCCCTACCTTGACTCCACACCCACTCATTTCTCCTTGCTGGTTTATTACCTGCTAAGCCTTGGAGATCTGTTATTCTTTGAGAGGAATAATGGGGGTAATTCAGAGTTGATCGCAGCAGCAAATTTGTTAGCAGTTGGGTAAAACCATGTGCTCTGCAGGGGGGGCAGATATAACATGTGCAGAGAGAGTTAGATTTGGGTGGGTTATTTTGTTTCTGTGCAGGAAAAATATTGGCTGCTTTATTTTTACACTGCAATTCAGATTTCAGATTGAACACACCCCACCCAAATCCAACTCTCTCTGCACATGTTATATCTGTCCCCCCTGCAGTGCACATGGTTTTGCCCAACTGCTAACAAATTTGCTGCTGCGATCAACTCTGAATTATCCCCAATGTCCAGTACAGGATATAAGTTTAACATAATAATGTGTGTGTGTTATGGAATGTATTCCTTTTAAAGAATAACAGATTTCCGAGGGTTGGCTCTGCAGCTAATAATAAACCAATGGATTATGGGCTTTATTCAGCTTCAGTTGCAAAATGCAAATTAGGTGATTATCGGACGACTGCGCATGCGCTGTTACCACATCGCACGCGAGCAATGGTTAAAATGCATTTGCAATGCAATCACAGGCCCATCAAAGTGCAATCACATAGTGATTGTTAGGAAGTGACCATTAGTGGGAGGTATCATGTAGTTTGTGGGGAGTGGTTGGGAGAACACAGGCGCGTCATCGTCATTTTCGGGGCATGTATCTGACGTCAGATGCTGCAACCTAAAATTTGGCCCCTGCTGCTACTGCATTCTCATTATTCTGAGTAGCCCTGAGTCAACTGTCGATGGTGCTCAATTTCTGTGTATGCATTGCAGTTATGCAACTGCATATGCAAATTTGCAAATGCAGCCATGTGCATTTTTTTCCTTTCTAGACGGCCCTTCATATACATTTTTAAGCTGAAGCTGGATTGAGAAAATCGCAATTTCTGTTTCAATAACGATTCAAACTGATTTAGGCCCTATTTTATAAACCTATCATTATTTTCTACATTACCATGTTTGTTGTAGTATGGGATTTGAATGAATTGCTGTTACTAAGGTGAAGCGGGGAGCTGGTGATAAAAATGTAATAAAAATGTACACACTGTCATATACAGATGTAGCCATGCTCATCGTTGCTGCTGCTGTGGCATACAGGCTTCCTAATCACGCAATACAAATAGCGCAGGTTGGCGAAGTAAGGCGTAATAAGGCGCAAGAGGATCCACAGCATGCAATACACAGCATCACCGCTGGGTGGCAATTGTTCCACTAATAAAAGCTACAGTACAGTGCTGAATAGCAGAGGACAGATATGGCACTACAGAATACTGTAAGTTTGGAAAAACAAAGCGCTAAATGAACAATGCTTAGAGGGAGAAGATGCAGAGGAGAAAGATGCAGCAGGAATAAGAAATTAGAAAATAACAAAGAAATTATGATAAAATAAAAAATAAAAATAAATATAAAAGGATTCTTTTAAAATAGATTTTTCAAAATACAATAATAATGTTTAAGCTCTTTTGTGAAAAATTGCTGTTTGATGAGGGCAGAGAGGAAAAGAAGAAGTCCTTTAATCAGGATTTTACACCGCCTTAATTAAATGCTAATCTGTCCCTGGTTCTAACCTTTGTGCTCCGTCGTTCTCTGACCAGAGCTTGTTAGCCGGGCGCTCCTTCCAGCGGCTCAGTGCAGCGGCTCAGTGTAGCGGGTCTTCTTACGCTCTGTCCGAAGATAGTTAGCAGAGTGCTCCTTCCAGCAGCTCTATGCAGCGGCTCAGTGTAGCGGGTCTTCTTGCGGCTTTACGTGCTGGGGCCGGACACGTCTATTAGCGGCTCTTTGATGTTTGTTCTGTTCGGTGCGGCGGGTCTCTTAATGGCTAAGCATGCCAGTATCTTTCTTTCCTCCTAAAAACAGCTGTATTAACGTACCAACGCGTTTCGTGCATGCGCACTTAATCATGCTGTTTTCGGGAGGAAAGAAAGATACTGGCACGCTTAGCCATTAAGAGACCCGCCGCACCGAACAGAACAAACATCAAAGAGCCGCTAATAGACGCGTCCGGCCCCAGCACGTAAAGCCGCAAGAAGACCCGCTACACTGAGCCGCTGCATAGAGCTGCTGGAAGGAGCGCTCTGCTAACTAGCTTCGGACAGAGCGTAAGAAGACCCGCTACACTGAGCCGCTGCACTGAGCCGCTGGAAGGAGCGCCCGGCTAACAAGCTCTGGTCAGAGAACGACGGAGCACAAAGGTTAGAACCAGGGACAGATTAGCATTTAATTAAGGCGGTGTAAGATCCTGATTAAAGGACTTCTTCTTTTCCTCTCTGCCCTCATCAAACAGCAATTTTTCACAAAAGAGCTTAAACATTATTATTGTATTTTGAAAAATCTATTTTAAAAGAATCCTTTTATATTTATTTTTATTTTTTTATTTTATTTATTTTATCATAATTTCTTTGTTATTTTCTAATTTCTTATTCCTGCTGCATCTTTCTCCTCTGCATCTTCCCCCTCTAAGCATTGTTCATTTAGCGCTTTGTTTTTCCAAACTTTCATTATAAACAATATATACAGAGCTGCTTAAATTATATTTACAAGCGCAGCAAACGGTTCTATTTTCCAACTACAGAATACTGTACAATGTAGCAAGCCCTGGCAAGCGGACCAGTACACAGTAAATCTAGTAGTTCTTTTTTTAATACAATAATACTGCAGGGTGGACTACGAAATCACTGGAACGGCAGACACACACAGTGACAACATGCCTTACAACTGAAGGCTCCCCTGGTGCTCTGTATAAAATGATCCCTAAATTAAGCAGAAATGTGAACACAGAAAAAGATTTGCTCTACGTCTCCAACGTACACAAATAAAAGCACAGTTCAGAGTTCTATACAGCTTTCTGAAAGAAAAAAAATCATTACAATCAGCAATAGAATTGGGACACACAGCACCATGAAAAAAAATACAATGAGCGACATCACTATGTCACTGCAGGTGTCAGTCACCTGTCTTTGTGGCTCTAGTGGTATCACCGATGGTAACCATGCCCGTGAGCTAGGGTTCAGTTCCCGCAAAGGACAAGGTGTTTTGAAAAACATTTTAGAATACTTTTATGTTATCAATTTTATGCTGGATATATTGTATGTTTTACATATCAAATCTTGTTTTATTACACACTGTGACTTGCGCAGTACAAATTGTTCAGCAAGCTCCGATCATCAATTTCTGCAGTGTGCTCACACAATGCTAACATGTCTTACAAATAAACATGCCGTCTGTGCCTTCTGGGTTCCCTTCCCCCATCCAAAGCCAGCATAAGCAATTCATTTACATAGTGTACCGGCTGTGTTGTGTTTATCATTTACTAAGCAATACAACCAGTTCATAAAATCACAAGTCTCACAGGGGGTGGGATTGGGTGTGGGAGAGGCTGCCTGTTAAAGCAATGGGGAGGCCCAAGAAGAAGTACAGTCAATTCAGTCTCGTAAAGATAAGACTCTCGTAATATATCTGTGTAAAAAGCAGCATCCACAGATCTTTTCTAATTTTCCCAACACAAATTCTGTCGTGCTTTATATACAGACTCAGACATGCACACAGTTATATATGCTACTTTTTACACAGATATACAAGTGTAGCTTTTCAAATTACAGGTTTTATCTTTATGAGACTTGCTTATCTTTAGGAGACTTACTTACCACTTGGGTAAGTCTGCCTCTCAAGCACAGATGCTTCCATGAACCATTCCTTCTGTAACCCAGCAACCAGCTTCCCTGTGGCCACCTGACACCTATGGTGCACAAAGCCCATCCTCTGCCCATGCAAAATACACATACCTATAGGAGTGCTGCTTACTGCTTGCATTGTGCAATCATATGCCATTACCAACTGCCGATACCACCGCACACCACACTCACTCCATCATCCCAGCAGTCTAGTGTTACACCTTTACATCCATCTACCTACAGTACCTATAATCACACCTTCAAACGCATCTACCTACTGTACCTTATTTGTGTTTTCACCCAATTATCCTCACTCCCATTTAATTTTCCTACAATTACACCTTCCCCTAAATCCATCACCACCACCAATTCAACTCAATACTCTGCCAACTCCACTCAGCCCTTCAACCTCATCTACCTACCGTCACTCTAATCCACCTGTTCCTAAATACACACTCCTCCAAGCCCCACTCACTCATTTAACCAATATCAACTCACTGCTTCACCTAGATACTACTCACACCACTACCGCCGTTATCTCTCAGACCTGCCCCAACTCCACCACCATTAGACCTCATACCTCTCCCAACATTAACCCTTGTACCTGCACCATTATTAGCCCCCCAACTCCACCACCATTAGCCCTCATATCTCCCCCAACTCCAACATATTTAGCCCTCATACCTTCCCCAACTCCACCATTAGCCCTCACACCTCTCCCAACTCCACCACCATTAGCCCTCACACCTCCCTTAACTCCACTACCATTAGCCCTCATACCTCCCCAACATTAACCCTTACACCTGCACCACTATTAACCCTCACACCTCCCCCAACTCCACCACCATTAGCCCTCATACCTCCCCCAACTCCACCACCATTGGCCCTCATACTTCCCATAACTCCACCATTAGCCCTCATACCTCCACCAGCTTCACCACCATTAGCCCTCACACCCCAACACCACTCACAATTCCACACCAGGTGCATTCCTCCCTCAAGCAGCAGCCAGGATCAACAACATACTGTTTATACACCAAAACTATCAATTAGACATAGAAACTACCATCAATTGACAGCAGTTGCTAAATTACACCAAAACTGCCGCTTTAAATTTAACCCATAAGGCGGGATGTAAATGCCGTCTGAGTTAGCCGGAGGTGCGGGTTGCCGGCAGAACTCAGACTTTTTTTTAAAGTGACAATCATTTACAAGGCATGGTTATACCTTGTAAATGATTGCCACTTTAAAAAAATGAGTTCATTCGGAAACCAGAACCTCCAGCCAACTTGGATGGCATTACATCCTGCCTATAGTCTCTAATAGAAGAATCAGAATCAGAATCAGCTTTATTGGCCAGGTGTACTCACATACACTAGGAATTCTTTGTGGTACAATGCATCGCCATGCAGCAACATGAAGGGGGAGTACATAGCATAAGAAGGGGGAAAAACATAGCATACATTACAAACGTTACACATATGATTTCATACTGCACATTGCAACTGTACAATAGACTCGACATATTAGACATATTATACATGTAAGACTAAAAACAAAGGTATAATACAGTGGTCCTAGACTTTCTTGAGTAATGGTGCCCTAGAGGATCAGCATTTTTTTCAATGCACCCCTAGGACAATAGTTTTTTAGTCATAAATTTGGAGAGAAAAAATATTGAATTAAGTAAATTACCTGTCATCCTTAGGTTCAGTTATGTGGTGGTATACAGTTGTGCTTCGGATTATCCACATGTATTATGATTAGCAGCCACTAGCATTGGTTTTGCCTATAACATTAACCAAATAATTTGATTTAGTCCTGGACCCCCAACCAAAGGCACACAGTTTGGGAACCACCGGTATAATACCTAGGTGTTAATTGTATAGAGTATAGCTAGGGGTTTAATATCATATCTCCCAATATGACCCTCTCGAGGAGGGACAGAATGCTCTGCTCCTGGACTTCCCTCTTAATTTATGATTGCCATCACCTGTGGTTAAACACCAGGGACGTGCAGTCAGGGGAGGCAGTGGAGGCAGCGCCTCCCCTGTCATTAATGATTAAAATAATACAAAGAAGATACTTATGAGTCATAAGTATCTTCTTTGTATTAATCTAATCATTATTACTGTTTAAATGGGGTTGGGAGGCACCAATCATGGTGCCTCCCATTGTCAATGGCAAAGGTGTGGGAGCGGGCGGGGGTGGGGCCAACCTTGGGCAGTAAAAACCCTTTGAAAATACATAGGAAAGTGGCACCATTAGAAGTGCCGCATTCATACAGGGACGTGCTTTTAACCCATGAAAGCACGCCTCTGTCAGTGAGGCCACAGTGATTGGCCAGCGGGTCCGTCACTGGATCCGCAGTCATCACTGTGTGGGCGTGGCGGAGGTGCGGGTGGCAGGATGCGGTGGAGGTGCGGGCGGCGGGACACGGTGGAAGTGAGAATATTAGTGGCAGACAGGGATCTGAGATCCGTGCCTGCCATTCTGCAGAGTTTGGCAGCGGTGCGGTACCAGTTTAAAAAATTGCGCCTCCGCATCATTTTTAAAATTCAAGATGGCCACCGCAAGCCAATCACAGCTGGCTGCGTCATCAACCCGCCCCCTCCTTGTCAGTCCGACGGCAGAGGAGGAGCAGTGAAGAGCCCCAGAAGAAAGAGGACGCTGTGGAAGTCCTGGATGGGCGGCAGCTATGCAAAAGAGCTTAACAGCCTCCGCCCATCAGGTGAAGGCGCCGGAAGCCCTGGGGAGGCGGCGGCCATGCAAAAGAGCTTAAAGGCCGCCACCCCCCAGGTGAAGACGCCAGAATCCCAGGGAAGATGGTGGCCATGCAAAAGAGCTTAAAGGCCACCGCCTCCCAGGTGAAGATGACAAAGCCCTGGGGAGGCAGCAGCCCCCCAGGTGAAGATCCCGGAAGCCCTGGGAAGTTGGAGGCCATAAAAAAGAGCTTAAAGGCTGCCACTTCCCAGGTGAAGACGCCGGAGGAAGATGCCGGAAGCCCTGGGGAGGCGGCGGCCCCCCAGGTGAAGAGGCTAGAAGCCCTGGGAAGGCAGCGGCCATGCAAAAGAGCTTAAAGGCCGACGCCCCCCGGGTGAAGACCCTGACTAATAAAACTTATTTATAATACTGGGACCAGTAGGCCATCTGTAAAGAACAATATTAACATACAATGAACCCCGCATTCACCGCCACAAGGGGAACGGGGCATAGCACTGGGCTGGTTGTTGCTCAGGAGGGGGGACCCAATTTTTATTTTTGGGGTCCCCATTTTCCGAGGAATTCCAGCCCTGGGCTGACTAGCTTGGGGGGATGATTAATGTTATGGCAGGGGGACCCCACACTGAGTGTCTCCCCTACCATGGCATTACCCCCCCCCCCCCCCCCCCCCCCGGCTGGTTCTGCCTGGTGCTGGTTTTAGCAATGTGTGGGGGACTACACTTTTTTCCCCCTCTATAGGGGGGATGGGGGGATGTGGTTAGCTGCCAGTGCCTCCCTGCCACTGAGCTCACCGCATGTCACTGTTAAACACCTTTCTTATCCATTATCCTGTTTATGTAATGTGGGCCTGTTTGCTATAAATGTACAGTTGTGCTCATAAGTTTACATACACTAGCAGAATTTGTGATTTTCTGGCCATTTGTCAGAGAATATGAATGATAACTCACAAACTTATCTTTCACTCATGGTTAGTGGTTGGGTGAAGCCATTTATTGTCAAACAACTGTGTTTACTCTTTTTAAATCATAATGACAACAGAAACTACCCAAATGACCCTGATCAAAAGTTTACATACCCTGGAGATTTTGGCCTGATAACATGCACACAAGTTGACACAAACGGGGTTGAATGGCTACTAAAGGTAACCATCCTCACCTGTGATCTGTTTGCTTGTAATCAGTGTGTGTGTATAAAAGGTCAGTGAGTTTAGGGACTCCTGAAAGACCCTTGCATCTTTCATCTAGTGCTGCACTGACGTGTCTGGATTCTGAGTCATGGGGAAAGCAAAAGAATTGTCAAAGGATCTGCGGGAAAAGGTTATTGAACTGTATAAAAGGGATATAAAAAGATATCCAAGCAATTGAGAATGCCAATTAGCAGTGTTCAAACTCTAATTAAGAAGTGGAAAATGAGGGATTCTGTGGAAACCAAATCACGGTCAGGTAGACCAACAAAAATTTCAGCCACAACTGCCAGGAAAATTGTTCGGGATGCAAAGAAAAATCCACAAATAACTTCAGCTGAAATACAGGACTCTCTGAAAAAAAGTGGTGTGGTTGTTTCAAGATGCACAATAAGGAGGCATTTGAAAAAAAATTGGCTGCATGGTCGAGTCGCCAGAAGAAAGCCATTACTACGCAAATGCCACAAAGCATCCCGCTTACAATACTCCAAACAGCACAGAAACAAGCCTCAAAACTTCTGGAACAAAGTCATTTGGAGTGATGAGACCAAAATTGAACTTTTTGGCCACAACCATAAACGTTACATTTGGAGAGGAGTCAACAAGGCCTATGATGAAAGGTACACCATTCCTATTGTGAAACACGGAGGTGGATCGCTGATGTTTTGGGGATGTGTGAGCTACAAAGGAACTGGAAACTTGGTCAAAATTGATGGCAAGATGAATGCAGCATGTTACCAGAAAATACTGGAGAAAAATTTGCACCCATCAGCCCGGAAGCTGCGCACGGGACGTACTTGGACGTTCCAACATGACAATGATCCAAAACACAAGGCTAAGTCAACCTGTCATTGGCTACAGCAGAATAAAGTAAAGGTTCTGGAGTGGCCATCTCAGTCTCCTGACCTCAATATCATTGAGCCACTCTGGGGAGATCTCAAACATGCAGTTCATGCAAGACAGCCCAAGAATTTACAGGAACTGGAGGCTTTTTGCCAAGAAGAATGGGCAGCTTTACCATCTGAGAAAATAAAGAGCCTCATCCACAACTACCACAAAAGACTTCAAGCTGTCATTGATGTTAAAGGGGGCAATACACGGTATTAAGAACTGGGGTATGTACACTTTTGATCAGGGCCATTTGGGTAGTTTCTGTTGTCATTATGATTTAAAAAGAGTAAACACAGTTGTTTGACAATAAATGGCTTCACCCAGCCTCTAATCATGAGTGAAAGAAAAGTTTGTGAGTTATCATTCATATTCTCTGACAAATGGCCAGAAAATCACAAATTCTGCTAGGGTATGTAAACTTATGAGCACAACTGTATAAAGGGAGGCTTATAGGAGGATTTACTTTTATTAGGTTCCAGGATGATAGTAATTATAGTGAATACATATTGTAAAAATATAGAAATGACTGGGATACACAACTATGTAAATCTGACAGGTAAATTGCCTAATTATCCATTGTTTGGCAACTGTTACTGGAGCGATATCACATTGTCAGAGATGTTGAAAGCTGAATAAACAAATGTTTCAAAATTAACTGCCTAATTAACAATCGTAAGCGATGAAAGATATTATAGAATAACTGATCGGCTTTACATAAATTACCTAATATCCTTTCTCTCTTGTTCTCGGTTAAGAGATCTGAGAAATGATTCCTGTCTGCCTAATAAAAATAATCTGTTGGCTTTAAAAATTAGGACAAAAGTCCAGGAATAATCACAAAACATAACCTTTATCATCCTATTCCCTGATAGAAATAGCAAGCTTATACCCGTTTGAGAAGCATAAACTATTTTTGGTACGTTAGGGTGCCCTGAGGACCACTTTTGGGAACCTCTTCTCTAGTGCATAGAATCTCAAACTCTGCCCTCAGGATCCAAAACAGTTCATAATTACCAGGTCACCTCACAGAATCACAAGTGATAATTACTGTAGCTCCATCTCTGGAGTGAGTAATGAATACACCTGTGCACATGCTACTGTAAGTTCCATAGGCACTTTATTATTACTGTAATTAACAGTTTCTTATATAGCGCAGCATATTTCATTGCGCTTGCTGTTTCTATAGTGCAGGGTAATATTGTCTGGTGATTACAGTTGAGGACTCCCTACTTTCAAATATGTGTGCCCACTTAGTTGCAGTTGTCATTATGGGGGTGACAGGGCACGTAGTTCACTCCACCCCATATATGTAAAATGCTTTTGTATTGTTTTTCTGTAGCATGGTGTACTATTGCCAGGTGATAACAAGTGATCACCAGACAATAAGTACTAAGGGGCTCCGAGGTTCTATAGAGGGGACCTGCCTCTTTCTAAAATGGGTACCCCTTAGTTATTTGTAGCCAGCTGGGGGAGATGTTCCCCCATGCCTCAACTGTATTATTCTTCTGTAGTGCAGGGGATTATTGTCTGGTGATCAGTGTGATCGCCAAACATTAGCTTTTATGTGGGCATACCGTTTGAATCGAGTGTTCCCAAATCTTTGTAGGTGATCAGGTAGGGGAGATAGAAGGACTTAAAGTTCCTCACAAATGTAATTATTTTTTGTTACAAAGTGACTACATGGAGTTCCCACTGGCCAGTAGGACCAGTGGGAGACAGGTAAAAGCATTTCGTTTTTTTCTTTATCCCCTCACTATGGAAGACAAGTGGAACTTGTCCTCCACAGTCTTGTTGTAAATCCTGAGGACGAGCTTCCCTTGCGAAGGGGAGAATGAGGCTGACATTCAGGGCCTATATCAGAGATGCACATAAAGCATCCACTTCCTGTGTTTGAAATTAAATGCAACTATCCTTTGCAGTGTCAGACTAAGGCATGATGGGCCCTCCGGGGAATGCAGTGTTAGGGGCCCATGCTTAGGGGTGTGGCCAGCCGCCACATTGGTTTTGCCTAACCATTAGAGAGTGCATGGGCTGGGCCCCTTGAAAAAAATATATATAGTAAACAGTCCTAGTGCATGCATTATAATGTAGCATATTAGTAACAGGAATGCACTGTAGAAAATACTCCTGTGCAGTATAAGGTAACATATGTATAATGTATAATTCAAGTGCACAGTCTGGAACATCGAGGAGGAGGTGGGCCCCAAGGCTGTGGGGCCCACCAGGGGTTTCCCCCTGTACCCCTGTGGGCCAGTCCAACCCTGATCCTTTGTATCTATGCTATTGCATCATCCTCAACCATCTGCTATCAGCACACATTTGCATCAGCCATATACTTGGTGGAAAAGATCTGTCTGAGGTTACACAACTCTGAATGACCTGCAATTCCCATAACATGCTCACAACACACTTATCCTGTGTAGGAGTGCCTAGTTACCACCCAATTACTCCAACTGAGCCTCAAGTGGAGATACAACTGAGATTCACCCTTAATTTTTCAAAGCATATGCAGGTTCCAATGCAGGCACAGTTTGCTAAAAAAAAAAAAATGGTGAGATCCATCTGCACTCTTGCATGCAACTCAGAATCAATCCCCTACTGAATAATGGGGATCATTCCGAGTTCATCGCTCGCTAGTGGTTTTTAGCAGTCGTGCAAACGCATTGTCGCCGCCCACTGGGGAGTGTATTTTCGCTTTGCAGAAGTGCAAACGCTTGTGCAGCAGAGCGCCTGCAAAATCTTTTTGTGCAAAACAAACCAGCCCTGTAGTTACTCTTCATGTGCGTTGATTCTAACGACGGGGGGACGGCTTTTGACGTCACACACCCGCCCAGCGAATGCCCAGCCATGCGTGCGTTTTTCTAAGCACTCCCTGAAAACGGTCAGTTCACAACCAGAAACGCCCACTTCATGTCAATCTTCCTGCATTCGGCCGTGCGACAGGAATGTTCGTTAGACTCTGTGCAAACCCACAATGCTCATTGTACCTGTACGACGCGGTGCATGCGCAGAAATGCCGATTTTTAGCCTGATCGCTGCGCTGCGAACAACGGCAGCTAGCGATCAACTCGGAATGACCCCCAATGTCTGAGGAGAGTGAAGGAACAGAGGGCCTACAAATTTGAACACAGCTGCTGTTCAAACAATATGCTAATGTCGCTGACTTCTAGATTGTATTCAGACTCCAACCAGTGGCTTTGCAAATCCCAGAAGCTGTATACAAAGACACAGCATCCATCACAAATAGGTTGATTATTATCTGAGTGGCCCTGTGGTGGTTCCGAATGGCTGCTTGAAGTAAGACACTGGAGCCATTGCAGCGGCATACAGGATGGCAGGTGCAGGATAGAAAATAGTCATGACACCCCTGTGTTTTTGCCACCACTCCCCAGTTACCTCCCCCAAACTCTACCTGTCAGTCACTTTGCAAAAACTCCTCCCAGTGACTGTTTGCAGTCCATCGTTACACATGTGCAGTGTGACTTAGATGCAGACGCAGGCCACCGATAATCTCTATACTGCAAAAAAATGAAGGTTTGTGTACAACTGGGGGGAGGGGGGGGGGGGGGGAGATGGAGATGATATGGGTGGAAGGATCAAAACACCAGTCTGCATAGATCACCCCAGCTAAATATATGTCCTAATCCAAAGAAAGCATTTAAAAAAAAATTAAAACAACAGAAAATGTGCTTCTGCAACAGTCTTGAGCAGGGGCATTTTAATAGAGGAGAGGGCCCACATGCAGCCTCTGTTGCTGACCCCCTCTTCTCTGGCAACATGTAGACTCTGGCATTATACCAGAGTCTACTCTGCACGCGCAGGTCACTGGGAACATGGCGCCCGCACCTTGTTCCCAGGGACATCTCCAGTGTGCATGCGCAAATCACTCGGAAATGGCCCAGGCAGCCAGTTTCCAAGTGATTGGTGTCTACAGTGCGGGGCTGCCAACATGGGACGCTGGAGAGGTAAGTATAAAATATGGGTTCAGGGAATGCGGTGTGGACCCCCTGGACACTGCACACCTTGCACCCATTATCAAAACACCTATAGTCTTGAGCAAAACACACATTGTGGCAAATACAGAGTTCCACTTCCTCTACTTACGAAGAGAAATAAGGAGACAAAGATTTCATTTAAAAAAAAAAAGAAAGTTATAATTTTACAACAGAAAATGGATAAACAGTATAATAATAAGGTTGAGTGTCTTACTGTGCACAAACCAAAGCAGCCATTATAACCAATTTGAGTTAACACCAAAAACTCCAACAACAGTCAAAAGTACAGTACATAGGAAACAGATGGCGCTAAGGAAATGAGAAAAAAAACCTTTAGGAAAAATATCCTTACTCCCCTGTATGTCCAAACTTCTGATGTCTTTTTTGAATAGTTCTTCAGGCATACATGTGGGGAGAAAAAGAACAAGCAATAGTATAATACTGTTAGGCTGGCTATTGAAGTCTATTAACGTGTATGACACCCAATGAAGATTTCAATGGGCGTGTGCAGACTATCCACCAATTTATATGGTCAAAGTTACTGGGGCAGCCTCCCACACATTGCACTCACAGCCTATTGCTGGTAGACGGTCACTCATAACGTTCTTTTAATCTCCAGGGAAATATCACCACTAAGAAGAAGAATAACCTGGGGTTGTCCCCTCTACAATTCACACACTCACTGTGCTTCACTTGTATCTTTGCATGTAACATAAAACTCCAAGACCAATTCCATAGTAGTCCAGGTATTATGTTGTTTTATTAACACATTCAGCTGATGATGATGATGATGATGATGATGATAGATTAACAAACAATTTATTCCACAAAAAAAGAGCAATTTTCTCAAATAAAACTTTAAAAACAAGATGTTTAAAAATGGGTGTGGTATTCATACCAAGATAGTGTAAGTCATTCTGTAGATGTTATGGATCAAGTGTAAGGAAAGTCTCTTCCCAATATTCAAGGTAAGTCCACCAGAAAAAATCAGGAATCTCCACCAACACGTTTCGATCCCTTTTGGGATCTTTTTCCCAAAAGGGATCTAAACGCATTGGCGGTGATTCCTGATTTTTTTCTGGTGGGCTTACCGTAAATATTGGAAAGAGACTTTCGTTACAGTGGATCCATAACATCTACAGAAGGACTTCCACTATCTTGCCACCTTCAGAGGGTAGTGGCAGGTATGAGTTGCGCACAATAGGTTGGTTGTCCTCATACATGCCAGTGGGGTAAGGCATGGTATTTGGACCCCTAGACAAACATTTATAGATTTACTACATTCTAGAATGATTGAACTCCAATTAGTCTTTTCGGAAATCCAAATCCAAAATCCAAAATCCAAACAACCAGCACAACTACAACAATAGTACTTACACTTACAGTACAATCAAAATAATAATTTTATCAAATGTACATTCAGTTGCTGCCTTATTAGTTACACATGTGCTCCTGATTGTTCATGAAAATGCCTAATCAGCCAATCATGTGGCAACAGCGCAATGCATAAAAGCATGCAGATATCATCAGCTGTTCAGACCAAATACCAGAATAATACAGAAATGTTTTCTCAGTGATTTTGACCACAGAAAGATTTTTAGAGCCAGACAGGCTTAAGAATCTCAGGAACTACTGACCTCCTGGGATTTTCAAAAGTCTCTAGAGTTTAGAAACTGATGCTCATAACAAAAAAAATAAAGTGAGCAGAAATTCTGTTGGTTAAACAGAGAATGTCAACAGAGACTGTCTAGAATGGTGCAATCTGACAGGAAAGCGACAGTGGCTCAAATAACCATGTGTTAAAACAGTGATGTGCAGGACATCATCTCAGAATGCACAGCACTTTTAAACCTGAAGTGGATGGCCTACAATAACAGAAGTCCACACTAGGTTCTACTCCTGCCATCTAAGAAAAGGAAACTGAGTCTACAGTGCTAACAGACTGAGCAAAGCTGGACGTTTGAAGATTGGAAGAATGTTGCCTGATCTGGCAAAGATTTGATTCAAGCTCCAACACATAGACGACAGGAACAAAATTTGATAAAAACATGAATCCAGGGATCTGTCCTGCCTTGTGTCAATGGTTCAGTCTGGTGATGGTATAATAGTGTGGGGAATGTTTTCCTGGTGCGCATTAGTACCCTTAATACCAAATGAGTATCACAAACATGATAATGAGTTCAGTGTACTCCAATTGCTACAACAGTCACCAAATACCTATCCAATTGAGCACTTTCAGGATATGGTTGAACAGTGATTTATAACATGAAGTTACAGGCATAAAACTCCAGCACTGTGTAATGCTATAATGTCAATTGATGCCAATAACTATGGAAAATTTCCATAATCTTGTATCCACGTAATAAAGAATTCAGACTGTTCTGTGGACATAGGCCCTATTTCCAAGTTGATCACTCGCTAGCTAATTTTAGCAGCCGTGCAAACGCATAGTCGCCGGCCACGGGGGAGTGTATTTTAGCATAGCAGGAGTGCGAACGCCTGTGCAGCAGAGCGCCTGCAAACACATTTTGTGCAAAACAAGACCAGCTCTGTAGTTACTTATCCTGTGCGATGATTGCTGCGATGAGTGACACGGTAATGACGTCAGATACCCGCGTTGCAAACGCCCGGCCACGCCTGCATTTTTCAAAACACTTCCAGAAAACGGTCAGTTGACACTCAGAAACTCCCACTTCCTGTCAATCTCCTTGCGTCCGCCAGTGCAACTGAAAGCGTCGCTAGAACCTGTGCAAAACCACGATGCTCGTTGTACCCGTACGCCGCGCGTGCACATTGCTGTACATACGCATGCGCAGATTTGCCATTTTTTTAACTGATCGCTATGCAGCGAACAACGGCAGCTAGCGATCAACTCGGAATGAGGACAATAGATGGGTACTTCTCATGGGTTGGGTTCATTATGCCGGTGGTTGGAATGCTGGCGGCCAGAATACCGACCGCTGCATTCCGACAGTGAGAATCCTGACAGAGGAAAGTGAGTAAACTTACCTTCCCCCAATGCCCCCCAAACCCTAACCCTCCCTTCCCGTAGCCTAAACCTAACCCCCCCCCCCCTCCCTCCACAGCCTAACCCTAACCGCCCCATCCCTGATGTCTAAGCATAACCCTCCCTCCCCGGCAGCTTAACCCTAACCATCCCCGGGGGTGCATATACCTACCCCTCTCCCCGCATCCTAATCCTAACCCCCCCCCCCCCTTCCCACAGCATACACCTAACCCTCCCCCCACCACCTATGCCTAACACTCCGCCAGCCCCCTCGGCTTACCTGTCCTGTGTAGCGGGAGTGGAAAGATCAGGATTCTGGGTGTGGGTACTCTGACACCAGGATTCTGATCCCATTCTGGATTCTGGCACCGGTCTTCTTAGCTGTGTCGGGATCCCTGTGTCAGTATTTTGACAGCCAGGATCCCGACCATCGGGATCCTGACCGGATCCACTTCTCAGTACTAAAACAATGTACTTAATAAAGGGAACTTATAAAGGTACTGATAATCCATCAAATCACTTTTCAAGTTATGCTTTACCTCATAATATTTCATGTTCCACATCAGCAGAAGAGTATGTGATCATTAATTGATCAATGCTAGATTATATCATTTGAGACAAAAATAGAGAAGCTATGGGGGTAATTCAGACCTGATCGCTGGGCTGCGTTTTTTGCTGCCCTGCGATCAGATAGTCGCCGCCTACAGGGGGAGGGTGAATTTGCTATGAAGTGTGCATTCGAATGTGTAGCAGAGCTGCACAAACTGATTTTGTGCAGTCTCTACTCAGCCGCTGCGATTGCTTCTTGCTGATCAGGGCAGGAGCTGACGTCAGACATCCTCCCTTCAAACGTTTTGACACGTCTGCATTTGTCCGGACACTCCCTGGAAACAGTCAGCTGCCACCCACAAACAGCCTCTTCCTATAAATCACCTTGCAAATGCCCGTGCGATCGGATTTATCGCACCATCCCGTCGCTGAACGGCGAACCCCGTTGCTGCGATCCGTTGCGCCTGCACATTGCGGTGCATACTTATGCACAGTTCAGATCTGATCGCACGCTGTGGGAAAATGCACAGCAGCGTTCAGGTCTAAATTACCCCCTATTTCTCATACGTCCTAGAGGATGCTTCAGTACCATGGGGTATAGACGGTTCCGCAAGAGCCATGGGCACTTTAAGACTTTTCAAGGGTGTGAACTGGCTCCTCCCTCTATGCCCCTCCTCCAGACCTCAGTTTTAGAAATGTGCCCAGGCAGACTGGATGCACTCCAGAGGAGCTCTACTGAGTTTCTCTGAAAAGACTTATGTTAGATTTTTTATTTTCAGGGAGAACTGCTGGCAAGTCTCCCTGCTTCGTGGGACTGAGGGGGCAGAAGTAGGAACCAACTTCCTAAAGAGTTTCATGGCTCTGCTTCTGGCTGACAGGACACCATTAGCTCCTGAAGGGAACTGAACGTTAGCCGTGCCTAGATGCTCACTCCCAAAGCACGCCGTTACCCCCCTCACAGAGCCAGAAGTCAGAAGACAGGTGAGTGTAAGAAGATAGATCTTCAATCAAGTAAAGTGACGGCTGAGGTACCGCGCGGCTGGCGAGAGAGCAGCGCGCCATGTTGCCCACACATACACAGGCACTGCAGGGTGCAGAGCGCGGGGGGGGGCGCCCTGGGCAGCATGGAACCTATGGAAACTGGTATAAATAAGGGGCATAAGTTGCTGAGGCACAGTCCTACCCCCGCCAGTATAAAAAATTACCTCATAAAAGCGGAGGAGAAACACACCATTGAAGAGTGGAACTTCCTCCTCAGTCAGCCAGCACACTGCTCAGCGCCATTTTCTCTCTCTCCTCAGGCTGCAGAGACAATGCTGGTCCTCCTCCACTACTGAACAAGTATCAGGGTGCAAAACAGGGGGGGGGCCACAGTGAATTTGGTGCTATATAATTGTGTGATTAGCCTTATAAAAGCGCTGCATGTCAGTGGGCATTTTGTGTTTACAGACATTGTGTTACTGGCGCTGGGTTGTGAACTGGCAAATCCTATCTGTGTCCCTCTGACAGATTTTACTGTGGGTCTGTCCCCTATAAGCCCCGGAGTGTCTGTGGTGTGTTTGTGCACATGTGTGACATGTCTGTGGCAGGGAATTCCTCCTCTGTGGGAGACATGTTAGAGACACAGAGGTGTAATATGACACCAATAGCCTGACTGGGTGAAAGGTTACATGATAGTGTGAATCATATTAGTAAGAGGTTAGGCTGAATCTCATACAGAAAACTGAATATAATCTGTTGAAGATGTGATTTTTAATAGTTCTGCCCTCTGGGTCACATACAAATTTGCACAAGATACCGACACGGACTCTGATTCCTGTGTCGACACTAGTGATTCCAGGGGAATAGGTCCTAAGTTAGCAAAAAGCATTCAAAACATGTTTTAGCTATAAAGGAGATGTTAGAAGTTACAAAGCCCCCTCTTTTACCACAAGGAGAGGGTTTACTTTAGTAAAGAAGTAATATAATTTTCCCTCCACCTCAGGAGTTGAACTGTCTCTTGGAGGGAGTCTGATTTAACCTGAAAAGAAATTTCAGATTCCCAAAAGGAATTCAGGCAGCTTACCTTTTTCCAAAAGGTGGGAGTCACCCCGCATTTTAGACAGGGCCCTGTCATAAAAGAGAAAAGGTGTTTCTCCCTGCACCTGGAATGGCTTCACTTAAGGAGCTGACAGACCACAAGTGAGTAAGGTGATCTATAGATGTGGCCAATGGGACACTACTCAGGCCTACCATTGTCTGTGCGTGGGTTAGTAGTGCTATTGAAAAGTGGTCAGAAAACTTGTCATTAGACATTGACACAATAGATGGAGATGAGATACTCCTAATGTTAGGTCATATCAAAGACGCTGCTGCGTACATACTAGAAACCATGAAATATATTGGTCTCTTGGGATCAAGAACCGCTACCATGGCAGTATCGGCTCGGAGGGCTTTGTGATTCGCTAGTGGAATGCTGATGCAGATTCCAAAAGAAATATGGAGGCTCTCCCGTACAAAGGTGAGGCCTTGTTTGGTGATGGGCTGGATACGTTAGGCTCGGCGGCTACCGCAGGTAAGTCGACATTCTTGCCTTATGCTCCTACACCGGCGAAACAGACACATCACTCTCACATACAGTCCTTTCGGCCCAACAAATACAAAAAGGCCAAAGGTTCACCCTTCTTTGCAGGTAGGGGAAGGGGAAAAGGAAAGAAATCCGGAGCGTCTCCTGGATCGCAGGAGCAGAAGTCCACCCCTGCTTCTGCCAAATCTGCAGCATAACGCTGGGGCTCCCTTGTGGGAGTCCGCTCGGGTGGGAGCACGTCTGAAACTTTTCAGCAAATCTGGATTCAATCTGGCCTGGACCAATGGGTCTTACAAATAGTGTCCCATGGGTACAAACTAGAGTTTCAAGACGTCCCCCCATGCCGATTTTTCATATCGACTTTGCCAGCTTCTCTTCCGGGAACAGAGGCAGTAACAACGGCAGTTAAAAAATTATGTCAGGATCAGGTCATTGTCCTGGTACCCTTGGCACCATTGGCACCATAAGGAGAAGGTTTTTTATTCAAGCCTCTTCATAGTTCCGAAGCCAGACGGCTCGGTCAGACCGATTTTAAACTTGAAAAATCTGAATCTCTACCTGAAAAGGTTCAAGTTCAAGATGGAATCCCTGAGGGTAGTGATTTCCAATCTGGAAGAGGGGGACTTCATGGTGTCAGTAGACATAAAAGATGCTTACTTGCATGTTCCCATTTATCCTCCTCACCAAGCTGATCTGAGATTCGCAGTATAGGATTGCCATTACCAGTTCCAGACGTTGCCATTCGGACTCTCCACGGCACCGAGGGTATTCACCAAGGTGATGGCGGAGATGATGGTCCTCCTTCGTTAAAAAGGAGTCAATATAATTCCTTATCTGGACGATCTCCTGATAAAAGTGAGACCCAGGGAACAGTTGGTGCAGAACATCGCACTCTCCCTGTCAATACTCCAACAACACGGTTGGATCATGAATTTTCCAAAGTCGCAGTTGGAACAGACGACAAGATTGTTCTTTTTAGGGATGATTCTGGACACAGAAGTATGAAGAGTATTTCTTCCAGTGGAAAAGGCTCTGGAAATCCAGAAAATGGTCAAACAAATATTGAAAACAACAAGCATGTTGATCCATCAATGCATTCGGTTGTTGGGGAAAATGGTAGCGGCCTACGAAGCCATACAGTTTGGCCGATTTCATGCCAGAGTATTCCAGTGGGACCTGTTGGACAAGTGGTCCGCATCCCACCTACACATGCACCGAAAAATAATCCTGTCCCCCAAAGCCAGGATTTCATGGCTACACAGTTCTCACCTACTAGAGGGACGCAGGTTTGGGATTCACGACTGGGTCCTAATAACCACGGATGCAAGTCTCCGAGGCTGGGGAGCTGTCACACAGGGGGAAAGCTTCCAAGGAAAATGGTCAAGTTAGGAAGCCTGCCTTCACATAAACGTTCTGGAATTGAGAGCCATTTACAACGGCCTTCTACAAGTGGTACATCTTCTTCAAGTTCCCGTGCAGATCCAGTCTGACAATGTAACAGCAGTCGCGTACATAAACAGGCAAGGCGGAACGAAAAGCAGAGCGGCAATGGCAGAGGTGACAAGGATTCTCCTTTGGGCAGAAAGACATGTTAGAGCTCTGTCTGCAATTTTCATTACGGGAGTGGACAACTGGGAAGCAGACTTCCTCAGCAGACACGATCTCCATCCAGGAGAGTGGGGCCTCCACCAAAAAGTCTTCGCAGAGGTGACAAGTCTTTCGGAGTTCCTCAAGTAGACATGATGGCATCTCATCTAAACAAGAAGCTTCAGAGATATTGTTCCAGGTCAAGAGACCCTCAAGCAATAGCAGTGGATGCACTGGTGACCCAGTGGGTGTTTCGGTCGGTATATGTTTTCCCTCCACTTCCACTGATTCCAAAAGTTCTCAAAATAATAAGAAGAGAGTTTGAGCAATCTTCATTGCCACAGACTGGCCAAGGAGGGCTTGGTATCCAGATCTTCAGGAGTTGCTCATAGAAGATCCTCGGCCTCTTCCTCCTCGAGAGGACCTACTACAGCAGGGGGCATGTGTGTATCAAGACTTACCGCGGCTACGTTTGACGGCATGGCTGTTGAGCGTCGGATCCTAGCCCGAAAGGGTATTCCCAAGGAAGTCATCCCCACTCTTATTCAGGCCAGGAAAGGAGTAACGTCTAAACATTACCATCATTTTTGGAGAAAATATGTTTCTTGGTGTGAATCCAAGAAGGCTCCTACAGAAGAGTTTGAGTTGGTACGTTTTCTCCATTTTCTGCAGGCTGGTGTGGATGCGAGCCTTAGATTGGGGTCAATCAAGGTCCAGATTTCAGCCTTATCAGTTTTCTTTCAAAAACAATTGGCCTCCTTTCCAGAAGTTCAGATGTTCGTGAAAGGGGTTCTGCACATTTAGCCTCCATTTGTGCCTCCAGTGGCACCATGGGACCTTAATGTGGTGTTGCAGTTCCTTCAATCAGATTGGTTTGAACCTCTGCAGGAGATAGAATTGAAGTTTCTCACTTGGAAAGTGGTGATGCTTTTGGCCTTGGTATCCGCAAGGCGGGTGTCTGAGTTGGGGGCCTTGTCTCTCAAGAGCCCTTACCTGATCTTCCATGAAGATAGGGCAGAGTTAAGAACTCGTCAACAATTTCTTCCAAAGGTGGTTTCGTCCTTCCACATAAACCAACCTATTGTGGTGCCAGTAGCTACTGACACTTTCACTGAGTCACAGACTCTAGATGTGGTTAGAGCTTTGAATATTTATGTCGCAAGAACAGCTCGATTACGGAAAACAGAGGCTCTGTTTATCCTATATGCTCCCAACAAGATTGGGTGTCCTGCTTCTAAGCAGACTATTGCTCGCTGGATCAGAGGGACAATTCAGCACGCTCATTCTACGGCAGGCTTGCCGGTACCGAAGTCGGTGAAGGCCCATTCTACTACAAAAATGGGCTCATCCTGGGCGGCTGCCCGGGCGTCTCGGCTTTACAACTTTTCCGAGAAGCTACTTGGTTAGGGTCAAACACATTTGCTAAATTTTATAAGTTTGACACCTTGGCCGATGAGGACCTCAAGTTTGGTCAATCGGTACTGCAGGGTCATCCGCACTCTCCCGCCCATACTGGAGCTTTGGTATAACCCGATGGTACTAAAGTGGACCCCAGCATCCTCTAGGACGTATGAGAAAATAGGATTTTAATACCTACCGGTAAATCCTTTTCTCCTAGTCCGTAGAGGATGCTGGGCACCCGACCCAGTGCGTACTTTACCTGCAGTTTGTTCTTTATAGTTACACAAGTTGTGTTTCATTTGTTTTCAGCATGTTGCTGTAAATGGTTCATGCCTGTTGGCGTGTGTCATGTTGAATGCAATGTTGTGCGGCATGGTTGAGGTGTGAGCTGGTATGAATCTCACCATTAGTATAAAAGTAAATCCTTTCCTCGAAATGTCCATCTCCCTGGGCACAGTTCCTATAACTGAGGTCTGGAGGAGGGGCATAGAGGGAGGAGCCAATTCACACCCTTGAAAAGTCTTAAAGTGCCTATGGCTCCTGCGGAACCGTCTATACCCCATGGTACTGAAGTGGACCCCAGCATCCTCTACGGACTAGGAGAAAAGGATTTACCGGTAGGTATTAAAATTCTATTATTAGCAGACAAAGGGGGAGATTTAACAAAGCTTGGAGACAGATAACGTCAACATAAATTTACAACCAATCAGCTTCTGTCATTTTTAAGGCTACGGGGTCTATTCATGTAGTAGTGAAAAGAGTGGAGAAAATAACCAGTAGAGAAGTTGCCCATGGCAAACAATCCGCTTTGAAGGAAGCCTTTATCAAGTACAGTCTATAAAATGTAAGGGAGATGCTGATTGGTTGAAAAAGGCAACTTATCCACTCATCTGTTTCTCCACTCTTTTCAGTGCTTCATGAATAAACCTCTATGTTTGAAAAATGGCAGTTATGAGCTGATTGGTAATGTATCTCTCTCAAGCTTTGTTAAATCTCTCCCAAAGTTTTATCTGTGGTGAAAGAATGAATTCCTTCCAAATATTGATGAAAACACAGCCCTTATTAACAAAGGATGAGGAATGTGGCTTTAGAGCAATTTGTAAACATTGCCAAGAACATACAGTACACAATGACTCCATCATTTTCAAAGAAAAGAGAACAATAATTCCTCCTGCATTACGAAAGCAAGTGATTCATATTGCTGCTGCCAGTCATCTAAAGGATAATAAAAAAACAGGCAACTATTACGTGAAAATGAGCACCTTGTTGAATTAGGAAGCCAGTGATGGCAGTCAGTATATCAACATTGATAATGTCGACATTATATTAGAGATGAGCGGGTTCGGTTTCTCTGAATCCGAACCCGCACGAACTTCATGTTTTTTTTCACGGGTCCGAGCGACTCGGATCTTCCCGCCTTGCTCGGTTAACCCGAGCGCGCCCGAACGTCATCATGACGCTGTCGGATTCTCGCGAGACTCGGATTCTATATAAGGAGCCGCGCGTCGCCGCCATTTTCACACGTGCATTGAGATTGATAGGGAGAGGACGTGGCTGGCGTCCTCTCCATTTAGATTAGAAGAGAGAGAGAGAGAGATTGACCTGATTTACTGGAGCTTAGGAGTACTGTAGAACTGTAGAGAGTGCAGAGTTTACTAGTGACTGACCACCGTGACCACCAGACAGTGCAGTTTTATTTAATATATCCGTTCTCTGCCTGAAAAAAACGATACACAGTGACTCAGTCACATACCATATCTGTGTGCACTGCTCAGCCCAGTGTGCTGCATCATCTATGTATATATCTGACTGTGCTCAGCTCACACATCTTATAATTGAGGGGGAGACTGGGGAGCACTGCAGTGCCAGTTATAGGTTATAGCAGGAGCCAGGAGTACATATTATTATTAAAATTAAACAGTGCACACTTTTGCTGCAGGAGTGCCACTGCCAGTGTGACTGACCAGTGACCTGACCACCAGTATAGTTAGTAGTATAGTATACTATATTGTGATTGCCTGAAAAAGTTAAACACTCGTATCTGACTGTGCTCAGCTCACACATCTTATAATTGTGGGGGAGACTGGGGAGCACTGCAGTGCCAGTTATAGGTTATAGCAGGAGCCAGGAGTACATATTATTATTAAAATTAAACAGTGCACACTTTTGCTGCAGGAGTGCCACTGCCAGTGTGACTGACCAGTGACCACCTGACCACACTGACCACCAGTATAGTTAGTAGTATAGTATACTATATTGTGATTGCCTGAAAAAGTTAAACACTCGTCGTGTGACTTCACTTGTGTGGTGTTTTTTTTTTATTCTATAAAAAACTCATTCTGCTGACAGACAGTGTCCAGCAGGTCCGTCATTATATAATATATACCTGTCCGGCTGCAGTAGTGATATATATATATTTTTTATATCATTATTTATCATCCAGTCGCAGCAGACACAGTACGGTAGTTCACGGCTGTAGCTACCTCTGTGTCGGCACTCGGCAGTCCGTCCATAATTGTATACCACCTACCCGTGGTTTTTTTTTCTTTCTTCTTTATACATACATACTACTACTACTACATCTCTTTATCAACCAGTCTATATTAGCAGCAGACACAGTACAGTACGGTAGTCCACGGCTGTAGCTACCTCTGTGTCGGCACTGGGCAGTCCGTCCATAATTGTATACCACCTACCCGTGGTTTTTTTTTCTTTCTTCTTTATACATACATACTACTACTACATCTCTTTATCAACCAGTCTATATTAGCAGCAGACACAGTACAGTACGGTAGTCCACGGCTGTAGCTACCTCTGTGTCGGCACTGGGCAGTCCGTCCATAATTGTATACCACCTACCCGTGGTTTTTTTTTCTTTCTTCTTTATACATACATACTACTACTACTACATCTCTTTATCAACCAGTCTATATTAGCAGCAGACACAGTACAGTACGGTAGTCCACGGCTGTAGCTACCTCTGTGTCGGCACTGGGCAGTCCGTCCATAATTGTATACCACCTACCCGTGGTTTTTTTTTCTTTCTTCTTTATACATACATACTACTACTACTACATCTCTTTATCAACCAGTCTATATTAGCAGCAGACACAGTACAGTACGGTAGTCCACGGCTGTAGCTACCTCTGTGTCGGCACTGGGCAGTCCGTCCATAATTGTATACCACCTACCCGTGGTTTTTTTTTCTTTCTTCTTTATACATACATACTACTACTACATCTCTTTATCAACCAGTCTATATTAGCAGCAGACACAGTACAGTACGGTAGTCCACGGCTGTAGCTACCTCTGTGTCGGCACTGGGCAGTCCGTCCATAATTGTATACCACCTACCCGTGGTTTTTTTTTCTTTCTTCTTTATACATACATACTACTACTACATCTCTTTATCAACCAGTCTATATTAGCAGCAGACACAGTACAGTACGGTAGTCCACGGCTGTAGCTACCTCTGTGTCGGCACTCGGCAGTCCGTCCATAATTGTATACCACCTACCCGTGGTTTTTTTTTCTTTCTTCTTTATACATACATACTACTACTACATCTCTTTATCAACCAGTCTATATTAGCAGCAGACACAGTACAGTACGGTAGTCCACGGCTGTAGCTACCTCTGTGTCGGCACTGGGCAGTCCGTCCATAATTGTATACCACCTACCCGTGGTTTTTTTTTCTTTCTTCTTTATACATACATACTACTACTACATCTCTTTATCAACCAGTCTATATTAGCAGCAGACACAGTACAGTACGGTAGTCCACGGCTGTAGCTACCTCTGTGTCGGCACTCGGCAGTCCGTCCATAATTGTATACCACCTACCCGTGGTTTTTTTTTCTTTCTTCTTTATACATACATACTACTACTACATCTCTTTATCAACCAGTCTATATTAGCAGCAGACACAGTACAGTACGGTAGTCCACGGCTGTAGCTACCTCTGTGTCGGCACTCGGCAGTCCATCCATAATTGTATACTAGTATCCATCCATCTCCATTGTTTACCTGAGGTGCCTTTTAGTTGTGCCTATTAAAATATGGAGAACAAAAATGTTGAGGTTCCAAAATTAGGGAAAGATCAAGATCCACTTCCACCTCGTGCTGAAGCTGCTGCCACTAGTCATGGCCGAGACGATGAAATGCCAGCAACGTCGTCTGCCAAGGCCGATGCCCAATGTCATAGTACAGAGCATGTCAAATCCAAAACACCAAATATCAGTAAAAAAAGGACTCCAAAACCTAAAATAAAATTGTCGGAGGAGAAGCGTAAACTTGCCAATATGCCATTTACCACACGGAGTGGCAAGGAACGGCTGAGGCCCTGGCCTATGTTCATGGCTAGTGGTTCAGCTTCACATGAGGATGGAGGCACTCAGCCTCTCGCTAGAAAAATGAAAAGACTCAAGCTGGCAAAAGCAGTAGCACCGCAAAGAACTGTGCGTTCTTCGAAATCCCAAATCCACAAGGAGAGTCCAATTGTGTCGGTTGCGATGCCTGACCTTCCCAACACTGGACGTGAAGAGCATGCGCCTTCCACCATTTGCACGCCCCCTGCAAGTGCTGGAAGGAGCACCCGCAGTCCAGTTCCTGATAGTCAGATTGAAGATGTCAGTGTTGAAGTACACCAGGATGAGGAGGATATGGGTGTTGCTGGCGCTGGGGAGGAAATTGACCAGGAGGATTCTGATGGTGAGGTGGTTTGTTTAAGTCAGGCACCCGGGGAGACACCTGTTGTCCGTGGGAGGAATAGGGCCGTTGACATGCCTGGTGAAAATACCAAAAAAATCAGCTCTTCGGTGTGGAAGTATTTCACCAGAAATGCGGACAACAGGTGTCAAGCCGTGTGTTCCCTTTGTCAAGCTGTAATAAGTAGGGGTAAGGACGTTAACCACCTCGGAACATCCTCCCTTATACGTCACCTGCAGCGCATTCATAATAAGTCAGTGACAAGTTCAAAAACTTGGGCCGACAGCGGAAGCAGTCCACTGACCAGTAAATCCCTTCCTCTTGTAACCAAGCTCACGCAAACCACCCCACCAACTCCCTCAGTGTCAATTTCCTCCTTCCCCAGGAATGCCAATAGTCCTGCAGGCCATGTCACTGGCAATTCTGACGAGTCCTCTCCTGCCTGGGATTCCTCCGATGCATCCTTGCGTGTAACGCCTACTGCTGCTGGCGCTGCTGTTGTTGCGGCTGGGAGTCGATGGTCATCCCAGAGGGGAAGTCGTAAGCCCACTTGTACTACTTCCAGTAAGCAATTGACTGTCCAACAGTCCTTTGCGAGGAAGATGAAATATCACAGCAGTCATCCTGTTGCAAAGCGGATAACTGAGTCCTTGACAACTATGTTGGTGTTAGACGTGCGTCCGGTATCCGCCGTTAGTTCACAGGGAACTAGACAATTTATTGAGGCAGTGTGCCCCCGTTACCAAATACCATCTAGGTTCCACTTCTGTAGGCAGGCGATACCGAGAATGTACACGGACGTCAGAAAAAGACTCACCAGTGTCCTAAAAAATGCAGTTGTACCCAATGTCCACTTAACCACGGACATGTGGACAAGTGGAGCAGGGCAGGGTCAGGACTATATGACTGTGACAGCCCACTGGGTAGATGTATGGACTCCCGCCGCAAGAACAGCAGCGGCGGCACCAGTAGCAGCATCTCGCAAACGCCAACTCTTTCCTAGGCAGGCTACGCTTTGTATCACCGCTTTCCAGAATACGCACACAGCTGAAAACCTCTTACGGCAACTGAGGAAGATCATCGCAGAATGGCTTACCCCAATTGGACTCTCCTGTGGATTTGTGGCATCGGACAACGCCAGCAATATTGTGTGTGCATTAAATATGGGCAAATTCCAGCACGTCCCATGTTTTGCACATACCTTGAATTTGGTGGTGCAGAATTTTTTTAAAAACGACAGGGGCGTGCAAGAGATGCTGTCGGTGGCCAGAAGAATTGCGGGACACTTTCGGCGTACAGGCACCACGTACAGAAGACTGGAGCACCACCAAAAACTACTGAACCTGCCCTGCCATCATCTGAAGCAAGAAGTGGTAACGAGGTGGAATTCAACACTCTATATGCTTCAGAGGTTGGAGGAGCAGCAAAAGGCCATTCAAGCCTATACAATTGAGCACGATATAGGAGGTGGAATGCACCTGTCTCAAGTGCAGTGGAGAATGATTTCAACGTTGTGCAAGGTTCTGATGCCCTTTGAACTTGCCACACGTGAAGTCAGTTCAGACACTGCCAGCCTGAGTCAGGTCATTCCCCTCATCAGGCTTTTGCAGAAGAAGCTGGAGGCATTGAAGAAGGAGCTAAAAGGGAGCGATTCCGCTAGGCATGTGGGACTTGTGGATGCAGCCCTTAATTCGCTTAACAAGGATTCACGGGTGGTCAATCTGTTGAAATCAGAGCACTACATTTTGGCCACCGTGCTCGATCCTAGATTTAAAACCTACCTTGGATCTCTCTTTCCGGCAGACACAAGTCTGCTGGGGTGCAAAGACCTGCTGGTGACAAAATTGTCAAGTCAAGCGGAACGCGACCTGTCAACATCTCCTCCTTCACATTCTCCCGCAACTGGGGGTGCGAGGAAAAGGCTCAGAATTCCGAGCCCACCCGCTGGCGGTGATGCAGGGCAGTCTGGAGCGACTGCTGATGCTGACATCTGGTCCGGACTGAAGGACCTGACAACGATTACGGACATGTCGTCTACTGTCACTGCATATGATTCTCTCAACATTGAAAGAATGGTGGAGGATTATATGAGTGACCGCATCCAAGTAGGCACGTCACACAGTCCGTACTTATACTGGCAGGAAAAAGAGGCAATTTGGAGGCCCTTGCACAAACTGGCTTTATTCTACCTAAGTTGCCCTCCCACAAGTGTGTACTCCGAAAGAGTGTTTAGTGCCGCCGCTCACCTTGTCAGCAATCGGCGTACGAGGTTACATCCAGAAAATGTGGAGAAGATGATGTTCATTAAAATGAATTATAATCAATTCCTCCGCGGAGACATTGACCAGCAGCAATTGCCTCCACAAAGTACACAGGGAGCTGAGATGGTGGATTCCAGTGGGGACGAATTGATAATCTGTGAGGAGGGGGATGTACACGGTGATATATCGGAGGATGATGATGAGGTGGACATCTTGCCTCTGTAGAGCCAGTTTGTGCAAGGAGAGATTAATTGCTTCTTTTTTGGTGGGGGTCCAAACCAACCCGTCATATCAGTCACAGTCGTGTGGCAGACCCTGTCACTGAAATGATGGGTTGGTTAAAGTGTGCATGTCCTGTTTATACAACATAAGGGTGGGTGGGAGGGCCCAAGGACAATTCCATCTTGCACCTCTTTTTTCTTTTATTTTTCTTTGCGTCATGTGCTGTTTGGGGAGGGTTTTTTGGAAGGGACATCCTGCGTGACACTGCAGTGCCACTCCTAGATGGGCCCGGTGTTTGTGTCGGCCACTAGGGTCGCTAATCTTACTCACACAGCTACCTCATTGCGCCTCTTTTTTTCTTTGCGTCATGTGCTGTTTGGGGAGGGTTTTTTGGAAGGGACATCCTGCGTGACACTGCAGTGCCACTCCTAGATGGGCCAGGTGTTTGTGTCGGGCACTTGGGTCGCTGAGCTTAGTCACACAGCTACCTCATTGCACCTCTTTTTTTCTTTGCGTCATGTGCTGTTTGGGGAGTGTTTTTTGGAAGGGCCATCCTGCGTGACACTGCAGTGCCACTCCTAGATGGGCCCGGTGTTTGTGTCGGCCACTAGGGTCGCTTAGCTTAGTCATCCAGCGACCTCGGTGCAAATTTTAGGACTAAAAATAATATTGTGAGGTGTGAGGTATTCAGAATAGACTGAAAATGAGTGGAAATTATGGTTTTTGAGGTTAATAATAATATGGGATCAAAATGACCCCCAAATTCTATGATTTAAGCTGTTTTTTAGTTTTTTTTTTAAAAAACACCCGAATCCAAAACACACCCGAATCCGACAAAAAAAATTCGGTGAGGTTTTGCCAAAACGCGGTCGAACCCAAAACACGGCCGCGGAACCGAACCCAAAACCAAAACACAAAACCCGAAAAATTTCAGGCGCTCATCTCTACATTATATGTTGATACCTAGAGAATATTGATCTAGACAGAATGTCGACATTAATATAGGGGTTAGAGGTAGGTTTAGAGGTTAGGTTTAGGGGATAGGATTATGGATAGGGTTAGGGGTTAGGGTCAGTATCTGCTATAGACCTGCCTGAAAAGAATACTGTCAGCATTCTGACCATGTCAATATTTCATCAGTGTCGATATGGTGAATGTCAGCATTATGAACATGTCTACATTCTCAAGTTGACATTATGGGGGTGATTTAGTTGTTAAATTGGAACCCATAACTGTATTTCCCCCGTTACTTTAGAGAGTGCGATATGCAAAAGTTTGGGATCCCACTGTTTAATCGCAGTGATCACTCCCGGAAGTGCTGAGTTGAACTGCGCAAAATGACTAACCCTGACTAAAGTGCTGTCCATGTCTCAAAAGTCCCATTTGGGTGCACAAGCAGGACACCTTTTGCAGATTTCTGCTTGCAGCTCAGGGCAGGCGCCCATTAAACAATTGAATCAACCCCTATATCAAACTCAGCCAGAGATGTGTAACTAATGGCCTGTACACACTGGCCGATATATCGGCCGTTCTATTGAACGGCCGATATATCGTGGGTCCATTGGCCAGTGTGTACGGGTGATTTGTTTGTGTACTTCGTCGTTCACAGATATATTGTGTCAGCCCTGCAGCACAGCCGATGGCCAATATATCTACCGATATATTGACGCATCGCAGTGTGTGTATGGGCGATCAGCCGACCGCCCATACACAAGCTGCGGCAGCCGGCGGTGATTGAAAGCTGAACTGGGCGGGCGTGTGTACACACCCACCCAGTTCATGACGTCAGTCCCCAACGGAGTGGGCAGTGTGTATGCTCAACACAGTGCTCGATCCGTCCATAGATATATCTGCCGATCAATGGATCTGCAGATATATCTATCAGTGTGACTTTGTAACTGTGTATCAGTGTGACTGTGTGACCTTTACTCTCCTGTGTCTGACTGTTCGGCTAGTTAATATCTGTGAACAGGTTGATGTTGACCTTTATGGTGCCATATAAAAGCAAACACCTACTGGTAGCTGTACATGAGTAATAGTTAAAGAACAATATCTTGTTCTTGAAATAATGTAATGCTTCTGTCCTTCCAGTGTTGTATAACATGTTTGCTACTTACGGAATTCCAGAAAAGATAAAGTTAATGGTTCACCATTTCAAAGCAGTACAGTATCTTAAATTCCACTCCAACAATTATTAAATCAGTTTCTCAGATAATATAGGTCAGTGCCACATACTATGACAAATGTAATTCCTCAGACAGTAATGCTTCAATGGAAAGTTGTTAGGTCCATGCTTCTGGAAATTAATTTCACTCCCCCAGCAAGAGATAATTCAGAGAAACAGAATATAAAAAAAGCTAAATGTTTAAGAATATTCAACCAGAAAAGGAGAAACAATGTTTTTGAATTAAGGAGACTGTGGTGGTAATTCAGATCTGATCGCAGCAGCAAATTTGTTAGCAGTTGGGCAAAACCATGGTCCTAATCCAGACCTGATCACTGCTGTGCGTTTTCGCAAAGCAGCCGATCAGGTCTGAACTGCGCATGCACCGGCGCTGCAGTGTGCCGGCGCATGCCGGACAGCCGTTGCCAGACAGCCAATGCCATATCAACCCAGCGATCACCTCTGCCTGATTGACAGGCAGAGGCGTTCGCTGGGTGGTAGGGGGCGGGCCGGCGGCATTGGGCCGCTGTTATAGGGGCGTGGTATCACAAGCGTGCCCGGACCGTGCGGGCGGCAGGACGCGGTGGCTGCGTGATGTCACACACAGCCGCTGCGACCCTCACAGTGATGGGTAGCTCCCTGCCAGCGCGCAGGAGCTGCGCTGGTAAAGAGCTACTCTTCAGGTCAAAAGCATCGCCGCCGTGCAATGCATTTGTACCTGTGCAGGGGGGCGGGGGGGGGGGCCTGACATGCGGGGCGGACTAGCCCTGTGCTGGGTATCCCCCCGAATGTCTGAGTAACTGATCGTAGCTGCACGGCTATGATCAGGTCAGAATGACCCCCCATGTACACTGCAGGTGTGGCAGATATAACATGTGCAGAGAGAGTTAGATTTGGGTGGGTTATATTGTTTCTGTGCAGGGTAAATACTGGCTGCTTTATTTTTACACTGCAAATTAGATTGCAGATTGAACACACCCCATCCAAATCTAACTCTCTCTGCACATGTTATATCTGCCCCCCCTGCAGTGCACATGGGGGGTCATTCCAAGTTGTTCGCTCATTGCCGATTTTCGCTATGCTGCGATTTGTTGCTAATTGAGCATGCGCAAGGCACGCAAGGCGCATGCGCTTAGTTATTTAACTAAAAACTTAGCAGATTTGCTGTGGATTCTGCGGCGCTTTTCAGTCGCACTGCTGATCGGTGAGTGATTGACAGGAAAGGGGCGTTTCTGGGTGGTAACTGAGCGTTTTCCGGGAGTGTGCTAAAAAACGCAGGCGTGTCAGGGAAAAACGCGGGAGTGTCTGGAGAAACTGGGGAGTGGCTGGCCGAACGCAGGGCGTGTATGTGACGTCAAACCAGGAACTAAACGGACTGAGCTGATCGCAATCTGTGAATAGGTCTGGAGCTACTCAGAAACTGCTAAGAATTATTTAGTAGCAGTTCTGCTAATCTTTCGTTCGCTATTCTGCTAAGCTAAGATACACTACCAGAGGGCGGCGGCCTAGCGTGTGCAATGCTGCTAAAAGCAGCTAGCGAGCGAACAACTTGGAATGACCCCCATGGTTTTGCCCAACTGCTAACAAATTTGCTGCTACGATCAGATCTGAATTAGGCCCTGTGTTCTTTCTTGTGAGATAGAGAATGGAGGACATTTCATATGTCTGTAGTGACATAAAATTCTGAGTAGTATACTGAATGAAGCAGCAAGGACAGGTAGAGGTGTTTCTATGGTAACTGCTTGACCTATGGGGTAGCTGAGAAATCAGGTGATGGGAGGGGCTTAGCACTTATGAGGCGAGGATTGATTAAGTTTCCTCAGGAAAAATTGAACAGTGAAGCAGGGACATGCAGTCAGGGGAGGCAGTGCCTTCCCTGTCATTCTCCCCTGTCATTAATGATTACAATAATATAAAAAAAATACTTATGACACATATTCTGTGTCCTAAGTATATGCTTCATAATATTGTAATGATTTTTACATTTTAAAACAGGTTCAAATATGTTTTGGAGGCACCGAGAGCGGTGCCTCCTGTGGATAATGTCAAAGCGCTGGAAGTGGGGGGCGGGCAGGGGTGGCTGCCAAGGAGAGGGCTGTAAAAGCCCATTACAAAAAGCATGATAAACAGCACTAGTGTGAGTGCCTCAGTGACAGGGGCGTGCTTTCAGCCCATATGAAAGCATGCCCCTGTCACTGATGCGAATATGATTGGGCACCAGAATTTGAGCCCACCCTGTGGACCAGCCTACCGATAACCGATCATCACCGGCCTGCAGCTTTTCTCCAGACTGGAGTCCCGCTTCCATTCCTCCAGCCAGCCAGACCCTCTGCACTTGTTGATGTGAGACCCTGGTGGCCTCTGCTCCCCTTACTACGCGGCTGCGTAGAGCGACGGGCGCTGCTGAATTCACCCCTGCTTAGCGCCGCTCATCACCCCCAGCACCCGCCGCCGCCGTCGTACCTGAGTCCCGCCACCGCCGTCCCTACACAGCCCCTGAGACCTGCTTCCTGCTGCCGCCGGCTGTCTGCTCCGGAGAGTCGCCGCAGCTGTCAGGACCAGAGGAGAGTTTGTCTGTGGATGGTGGATTGCACCCCCGCCCCCAGGCGAGTACCAACAACACAAACACACACACACACACTCTGTAGTCTGCTGTTGTAATGTGTAAAAAAAATTAAAAAGGGGGACGCTGTCTGCCGTAATGAGTAAAAGAGGGGGTCTGTCTGCCGTAATGTGTAAAAAAGGGGGACGCTGTCTGCCGTAATGTGTAAAAAAATGGGGACTGTCTGCCGTAATGTGTAAAAAAGGGGGTCGCTCTCTGCCGTAATGTGTAAAAAAAAGGGGGACGCTGTCAGCCGTAATGTGTAAAAAGGGGACGCTGTCTGCCGTAATGTGTAAAAAGGGGACGCTGTCTGCCGTAATGTGTAAAAAAGGGGGACGCTGTCTGCCATAATGTGTAACAAAGGGGGACGCTGTCTGCCGTAATGAGTAAAAGAGGGGGTCTGTCTGCCGTAATGTGTAAAAAAAGGGGACGCTGTCTGCCGTAATGTGTAAAAAGGAGCGCTGTCTGCCGTAATGTGTAAAAAAGGGGTACCTAACTCTGATCCCAATGCCCCAACTATTTCAACTCAAGGGCTACCTAAAACACATATTTGCAAAAAATAAATAAATGTTTAAACAAAAAAATAGAAGTAGGCAGGCACTGTCAGCCTACTTCCATGACATCACAAGTGGCGGTAAGATTCATCGCCGGACTTTGCGGAACATTATGGTTGCAGTGCCTCACCAGCCAATGACCTCACCGCATGCCACTGCAGTGAAGTGCTCTATGTTTGTGTTGTACTGAACTGCTTATAATTGTGAATTTGTTGTATTTTCTTTTAATTTTCCTTTCATACTTTACTATTCTCTAATTTCCTCCCCCCTTTTTATTCTTTCCTTTATCTAATCTATTCTTTGCTTTAACATTCCTAGGCCCAGTCGAGCTGCGGGTCCCTCTATCTGTTTTATTGAAAGCAGAGGAATGGGTACCGCGGAGTCAGTGTCAGGAGGTGCTAGGGCAGTACGGTGCAGGGAAGACGGCGGGGTGTATCTAATGTGAGTGGTAGTACCACTGCCAGAGGTCGTGCTCATCCTCCAGAGAGAGCTTTGGTGGCGGGCAGAGCAGCGTCACACAGAGGCCGGGTGACCAGCACGTCAGTGACATGCTCTGGTAGTAGACATAGTGGAGTGAGTGCCACTGCGTTGGAAGTGCAAACGGAAAGGTGCAATGTCTCGGAGAATTGGAGCTTTGGTTGAATGATGGGGGTAAATTTACTAAGGTGGGAGTTTTTTAGAACTAGTGATGTTGCCCATAGCAACCAATCAGATTCTACTTAACATTTATCAAGCTGCTTCTAGAAGATAATAGATAGAATCTGATTGGTTGCTATAAGCAACATCACCAGTTCTAAAAAAACTCCCACCTTAGTAAATTTACCCCATGGAGCGGGGTGCGGTAGCATCAAGAGGTGTTACCTCACTATTGCATGTTCCTGAGGTTTGCCACGGTCACCTCGTAGGCCTGCGGGGGACCGTGGTGGGCAGTGGCGTTGGTGACAGAACCAGACTTTCTAGAGGTGAGTAGTCTGGAAGGGAAGCTAGGGGAACACATAAATAATTAGCTGTGCAAGGATTGGGAGCACCCAAGGGAGTTGGTAGCAGGGAAAGGGCCAGTTTACGGGAAGGCAATGGAAGTGCAAAGGGAGTTGGTCAGTGTGCAGGTACTTAAGGCCTCGCTAATGCTGGCGTACAGCAGAGAGTTGAGCCTTCGAACATGAGTGTGAGGGGCAGAACAATGATTTCCAAAGGAACACCCGGCAGGTTCACGGTCCCTGGGCGGTCATACGCAGATGCAGTGCATTCAGGGCGCTGTCGCCAGGCGGGAGGGTGCGAAGGTGCTAGCTGGAATTTGTCTGAGGTGACGTCCATATGCACCTCAGTGATATCAGCACTTGTCCCCGTTCTCATTGCCGGTCATGCAGAGGGGAGAGTTTTGAGGGGGCTGAAGTCCACCAGGATTAATGAGGATAGTATAAGTGAAGCAGCAGCTGCTGGTTCACGCGCTAGAGCATGCAGGGAAAGGGGTGGTCTGGAGATACTTGATGGGTGTCTAGTGGATGTTTCCCCTTGCATTTCTTTGATTGTCCCCGAGATATAGGAGGATTCAGGGGAATCGGCGGCTGTGGTCGAGTCTGCTCAGGACGATGGCGTAAGGTGTGATGGTGAGTCTGATTTTGACCTTGAGGCGCGTCAGGAGGGTGCGGAAGCCAGCTCTGTTAATAAGTTAGTGGTTACAGAGAAAACATGCAAGCAAAAAGCCATGGATAATCGTAAGCGTAGGCACAGACGCAGGTAGGAGAGTGGTTCATCCACATCTTCCTCTGAGTCCTCAGATTCGTAGGATAGTGATTGCAGTGGTTGCAAGGGAAAGCACAAAAGGAAGCACAAACACAGCAGTTCTAGCATGTCCTTGGAGGAGGATCCTGAGGATTCTCTACAATGTGCTAATACGGCCATTTTAAGAGGGATCCGGCCCAGAATTAGGGATCGCATACGCAAGGGAAGATATGTTAACATGTTTTCGTTAATGAGCAAAGCGAAGAAGGCATTAGCTGCAGCCAGAAAGAAATCGGGTATAGGTGAGGAGGCGTATAAATCATATTCAAATTGGCAAAAAGGTATGCTGGTCTTTGCAGCCTGTTATTTGGAGACTAGACCACAAGAGGGTTTGAATGTAATCAAATATATGTATTTGTTGCATGAATTGGTGAGATCAGGGCGTGGAGGATTTATGATGAGGATTTTTGTAGGAAGCAGCATGGTAGAGCTGTCATGGATTTTGGTAAAAAAAGATGTTGAGATTTTTGTACACAACCACAGAAGAGTGGTTCTGAAGTGATTAGTGAAAAACCTGGTGGTAACAGTAGTAGATGACATCAGGGAAGAATAGTCAAAGTAGGTGCTATGCTTTTAATAATGACCAATGTACCCTAGAATCTACGTGTCATTTTCGGCATGTTTGTATCCGCTGTGGGGGTCACATACCATTAGGGACTGCACGCGGCCCTCAGGTGGTAGAGGAGGTTTCAACAGACAGAACCGCGCCCCCACGGTAGCCAGTACTAAGTAGGGCTTCTACTCCAGTGAGATTGGATACATTTCCCCATTGGTTAGACTATTACCCAAACAGGGAAGACCTTAATCTCTTAAGGTTGGGTTTTTCCAGGGGCTTCCCTTTGCCTATTGAGGGCCAAGTTTTTTCAGGTATGGTTCGAAATTTGCTCTAGGCTGAGTAGTTTCCTAAATTTTTTAAAGAAAAAGAGAATAAAGAGGTTGCTTTAGGAAGAATGGTAGGGCCTTTTAGTTCTCCACCTGTGTCAGACTTAATTGTGTTCCCGGTGGGTGTTGTTCCTAAGAAGACCCCCGGAAAGTTTAGATTAATTCAGCATTTTTCATATCCAAGGGGGTCTTCAGTTAATAATGCCATTCCGGAGGTTTTGACCATGGTAGTTTATCAATCTTTTGAAGATGCGTTGGCAAAGGTTAGGTCATTTGGTAGAGCTTTGATGAGTAAAATCGACATAGAGTCGGCTTTCCATCTGTTGCCCATTGATCCAGAATTTTTTCGCTATTTGGTTTCTATGTGGATAAATGTCTTCCTATGGGTTGTTCTATATCTTGTTCGTATTTTGAAAAGTTTAGTAGTTTCTTGCATTGGTGTATTTCAGAATATTCAGGCAAGTGTGGAATTGTTCATTAATTAGATGATTTTTTTTTGTTCTTGGGCCTCGCTGAGTCAGATATTTGTGGTAATATTTTAGTGAATGCATTGTCATTGGGGATCATTCTGACCCAATTGTTCGCTGCAGTTGTCCGCAGCGCAGCAATCGGGTCGGAACTGTGCATGCGCCGGCGCTGCAGTGTGCCAGCACATGCAGGACGGACGAAGGCCGTCATTCCTTAGCGATCGCCTCTGCCTGATTGACAGGCAGAGGCAGTTGCTGGGCGAGAGGGGGCGGCACGGCGGCGTTTGGCCGCCGTTTTGGGGGCACGGTTCAGCCAACGCAGGCGTGGCCGGACCATGCGGGGGGTGGGCCGCAGCGGCTGCGTGATGTCACATGCAGCCGCTGCAACCAGGGGCAGCGACGAGCATCTCCTGGTAAGCCGCAGGAGCTGCGCTGGCCGGGAGTTACTCAACAAGTACAAAAGCATCGCCGCTGTGCAATGCTTTTTTACTTATACGGGGGGGAGGACAGACATGCGGGGCGGATTCGCCCTGTGCTGGGCATACCCCCACATGTCTGGGAACATGATTGTAGCTGTGCTAAATTTAGCACAACTACGATCAACTCGGAATGACCCCCATTGTTCGCTGATTTGAGGTTTCCGGTAGCTGATGAAAAGACGGTTGGCCCTACATCGGTGTTGACCTTTTTAGGTATTGAAATTGATACGATTTGCCCATAGCAAAAGCAGAGAAGTTGAGAGAGGATATAATGGTGGCATTGGCTAATGCCAAGGTGATGTTGAAACAGGCTCAATCATTATTGGGGTCGCTTAATTTTGCTTGCAGGGTTATCCCAATGGGTAAGATTTTTAGCAGGAAGTTAGAAAGAGCGACAGTTGGTGTTAAGAGGCCAGGTCATTTTATACGTTTATCTAAAGAAATTCGTAGGGATTCGCATATTTGGGAATAGTTTTTGGCGGATTTCAATGGTGTTCGCATTTGGCAGACTGAACCCAGATCCAATGTTGAATTGCAGTTATTCACTGATGCGTCTGGTTCTTTGGGTTTTGGAGCATTCCTGGAGGGCAGGTGGTGTGCGTCCCCCTGGCCCAAAGCATGATTTGATGAAGGCTTAACAGGGAATTTGTTTTAGTTTTTTGATGTGATAATTTGGGGGTGGTTCAGGTGATTAACAGACAAAAAGCTGCTGGTCTACCTGTTTTGCGTTTGTTGGGTCAAATTGTCCTGCGTTGTTTACAGTGGAATTAAAATTTTTGAACCAGGCATGTTCCAGTCATTCAAAATGGGGTGGCAGATGCTACATCACGTTTTGAGTCGCACAGGTTCAGGGTGTTAGCGCCGGATGCAAATGTATCTGGTAACCCTTGCCCTTCTTATGCCTGACAGGTAATACGCCCAGTTTGGAGGGCCTAGCGCTAAGGTCTTTGGTGCCTTCCACTCTTTGGGGGTATAGAGCAGCAATGAGAGAGTGGGAGATATATGTCCACATATGTCGAGACCAAGGTAAGGGCAATTATGCCATGTTGTTGGATCATGTTTGGGAATATTTTAGCGAAGGCAAGTCAAGAGGGTTTGTAACACGCTTACTTTCTGATCTTATTTCTTGAGACTTGAAGGCCGGCATGATTTTACTAAATCTTTCTTTTTAGCGAGAGTATTGAAAGGGTGGGCACGAGTGATGCCCTCTGTACAGGATGCACGCAGACCAATAACCATTTCAATGTTGCGGCTCATAGTGGTCATATTACAAGAGGTCTGTGTGTCAGATTACGAAGCACTTTTATTTAGATTGTGTTTCGTTATGGCCTTCTTTGGGGCTTTTAGAGTCAGTGAATTGGTGTTAGCATCAAAAAGAGCAATGTCACCTATGCTTCTTGAGCATGTGTCACTGGAAGAGGGATGCTTATGGTGCAAAGTACAGCGTTCCAAAACTGATCAATTAGGTAAAGAGTGTTGGGTGGCTTTGAGGATATTGAGATTTGCCCAGTGTCTCTGGCAAAAGGAATATTTGAGAGCAAGGACTGAAGTGCCAGGTCCATGGTTGCAGCATGGGAATGGTATGCCGGTTACTCAATTCCAATTTCGATGGGTTGTGGAACATTATATTTGCACGATGGGTTTTCCAGTTTCGAAATACGGCACCCATTCGTTCCGGAAAGGTGCGGCGACATCAGCGGCTGCAGAGGGCCATTTGAGCTAGCAAATTAGAGCTATTGGTAGGTGGAAGTCTGATGTATTTCGGAAATATATCAGGTTTTGACCATTGGTAACTAAATTAGACTTGAGGTTTCAGCCACTCGCCATATTTGCCTTAAGCCCGGGTTTTACACCCGCTTGACAGGTGTGTAATTCGCTTCTCGTCAAGTCTGATTCTTCATATCCCCCCCTCCCACCATTACCTTTTCAAATATGTCATCTTAGAGTCCAAATTAAAAATAGTTTAATTATTAAAAAAGTGCCGTATTAGAAGTGTTATAATGGCGCTAGCTGTTTTTTTTTGTCTTTGTAGTAAGGTTGCTTTTAGGTTATTTCTTTTAGTTTTGGCCGTGTGAAGGTTGTGTGAATAATGATTTTATAATTTTCAGATTGGCATTTAGATGAGTGTCCGATATGGATTGTGGGGCACTCGTATGTCTTTCACGGCGAAAGATCGGGGTTGGAGTGCCTACAGTCCCCTCAAGCGGAGCTGATCAGGTGGATCGGTGTGAGGGGCCTACGTTGGGAGCAAGTCATGCCCCTATTTTGGCAACAGCTTCATAGGTCGGGATGCCCGTTGAGAGTGGTGTTCCATGTTGGGGGAAACGATTTGACTAGAAGGTCAGGTCTGGACCTCCGGAAAACCATGGTTAGGGACCTAGTTGAAACTTAGAAGTTGTTTTGGTCAGCCACAATAAAAGGGGTAAAGTTTAGAATAGATATGGACTTGATTTAAATTAGAGATGAGCGGGTTCGGTTTCTCTGAATCCGAACCCGCCAGAACTTCATGTTTTTTTTCACGGGTCTTCCCGCCTTGCTCGGTTAACCCGAGCGCGCCCGAACGTCATCATGACGCTGTCGGATTCTCGCGAGGCTCGGATTCTATCGCGAGACTCGGATTCTATATAAGGAGCCGCGCGTCGCCGCCATTTTCACACGTGCATTGAGATTGATAGGGAGAGGACGTGGCTGGCGTCCTCTCCATTTAGATTATAAGAGACTGAGAGAGATTTACTGGAGCTGACTAGGAGGAGTACTGTTACTGTAGAAGTGTAGAGACTGAGTGGAGAGAGTTTACTAGTGAGGACAGTGCAGTTTACTTTAGTTTATAATCCGTTCTCTGCCTGAAAAAAGCGATACACAGCACACAGTGACTCAGTCACATACCATATCTGTGTGCACTGCTCAGGCTCAGGCCAGTGTGCTGCATCATCTATTATCTATATATAATATTATATATATCTGTCTGACTGCTCAGCTCACACAGCTTATAATTGTGGGGGAGACTGGGGAGCACTACTGCAGTGCCAGTTATAGGTTATAGCAGGAGCCAGGAGTACATAATATATTATATAGTGAGTGACCACCAGACACACAGTGCAGTTTATTTAATATATCCGTTCTCTGCCTGAAAAAAGCGATACACACAGTGACTCAGTCAGTCACATACCATATCTGTGTGCACTGCTCAGGCTCAGGCCAGTGTGCTGCATCATCTATATATATTATATATCTGTCTGACTGCTCAGCTCACACAGCTTATAATTGTGGGGGAGACTGGGGAGCACTACTGCAGTGCCAGTTATAGGTTATAGCAGGAGCCAGGAGTACATAATATTATATTAAAATTAAACAGTGCACACTTTTGCTGCAGGAGTGCCACTGCCAGTGTGACTAGTGACCAGTGACCTGACCACCAGTATATATAATATTAGTAGTATACTATCTCTTTATCAACCAGTCTATATTAGCAGCAGACACAGTACAGTGCGGTAGTTCACGGCTGTGGCTACCTCTGTGTCGGCACTCGGCAGCCCGTCCATAATTGTATATACCACCTAACCGTGGTTTTTTTTTCTTTCTTTATAGTCATACTAGTTACGAGTATACTATCTCTTTATCAACCAGTCTATATTAGCAGCAGACACAGTACAGTGCGGTAGTTCACGGCTGTGGCTACCTCTGTGTCGGCACTCGGCAGCCCGTCCATAATTGTATATACCACCTAACCGTGGTTTTTTTTTCTTTCTTTATACATACATACTAGTTACGAGTATACTATCTCTTTATCAACCAGTCTATATTAGCAGCAGACACAGTACAGTGCGGTAGTTCACGGCTGTGGCTACCTCTGTGTCGGCACTCGGCAGCCCGTCCATAATTGTATATACCACCTAACCGTGGTTTTTTTTTCTTTCTTTATACATACATACTAGTTACGAGTATACTATCTCTTTATCAACCAGTCTATATATTAGCAGCAGACACAGTACAGTGCGGTAGTTCACGGCTGTGGCTACCTCTGTGTCGGCACTCGGCAGCCCGTCCATAATTGTATATACCACCTAACCGTGGTTTTTTTTTCTTTCTTTATACATACATACTAGTTACGAGTATACTATCTCTTTATCAACCAGTCTATATTAGCAGCAGACACAGTACAGTGCGGTAGTTCACGGCTGTGGCTACCTCTGTGTCGGCACTCGGCAGCCCGTCCATAATTGTATATACCACCTAACCGTGGTTTTTTTTTCTTTCTTTATACATACATACTAGTTACGAGTATACTATCTCTTTATCAACCAGTCTATATTAGCAGCAGACACAGTACAGTGCGGTAGTTCACGGCTGTGGCTACCTCTGTGTCGGCACTCGGCAGCCCGTCCATAATTGTATATACCACCTAACCGTGGTTTTTTTTTCTTTCTTTATACATACATACTAGTTACGAGTATACTATCTCTTTATCAACCAGTCTATATATTAGCAGCAGACACAGTACAGTGCGGTAGTTCACGGCTGTGGCTACCTCTGTGTCGGCACTCGGCAGCCCGTCCATAATTGTATATACCACCTAACCGTGTTTTTTTTTTTCTTTCTTTATAGTCATACTAGTTACGAGTATACTATCTCTTTATCAACCAGTCTATATTAGCAGCAGACACAGTACAGTGCGGTAGTTCACGGCTGTGGCTACCTCTGTGTCGGCACTCGGCAGCCCGTCCATAATTGTATATACCACCTAACCGTGGTTTTTTTTTCTTTCTTTATACATACATACTAGTTACGAGTATACTATCTCTTTATCAACCAGTCTATATTAGCAGCAGACACAGTACAGTGCGGTAGTTCACGGCTGTGGCTACCTCTGTGTCGGCACTCGGCAGCCCGTCCATAATTGTATATACCACCTAACCGTGGTTTTTTTTTCTTTCTTTATACATACATACTAGTTACGAGTATACTATCTCTTTATCAACCAGTCTATATTAGCAGCAGACACAGTACAGTGCGGTAGTTCACGGCTGTGGCTACCTCTGTGTCGGCACTCGGCAGCCCGTCCATAATTGTATATACCACCTAACCGTGGGTTTTTTTTCTTTCTTTATACATACATACTAGTTACGAGTATACTATCTCTTTATCAACCAGTCTATATATTAGCAGCAGACACAGTACAGTGCGGTAGTTCACGGCTGTGGCTACCTCTGTGTCGGCACTCGGCAGCCCGTCCATAATTGTATACTAGTATCCAATCCATCCATCTCCATTGTTTACCTGAGGTGCCTTTTAGTTGTGCCTATTAAAATATGGAGAACAAAAATGTTGAGGTTCCAAAATTAGGGAAAGATCAAGATCCACTTCCACCTCGTGCTGAAGCTGCTGCCACTAGTCATGGCCGAGACGATGAAATGCCAGCAACGTCGTCTGCCAAGGCCGATGCCCAATGTCATAGTACAGAGCATGTCAAATCCAAAACACCAAATATCAGTAAAAAAAGGACTCCAAAACCTAAAATAAAATTGTCGGAGGAGAAGCGTAAACTTGCCAATATGCCATTTACCACACGGAGTGGCAAGGAACGGCTGAGGCCCTGGCCTATGTTCATGGCTAGTGGTTCAGCTTCACATGAGGATGGAAGCACTCAGCCTCTCGCTAGAAAAATGAAAAGACTCAAGCTGGCAAAAGCAGCACAGCAAAGAACTGTGCATTCTTCGAAATCCCAAATCCACAAGGAGAGTCCAATTGTGTCGGTTGCGATGCCTGACCTTCCCAACACTGGACGTGAAGAGCATGCGCCTTCCACCATTTGCACGCCCCCTGCAAGTGCTGGAAGGAGCACCCGCAGTCCAGTTCCTGATAGTCAGATTGAAGATGTCAGTGTTGAAGTACACCAGGATGAGGAGGATATGGGTGTTGCTGGCGCTGGGGAGGAAATTGACCAGGAGGATTCTGATGGTGAGGTGGTTTGTTTAAGTCAGGCACCCGGGGAGACACCTGTTGTCCGTGGGAGGAATATGGCCGTTGACATGCCAGGTGAAAATACCAAAAAAATCAGCTCTTCGGTGTGGAGGTATTTCACCAGAAATGCGGACAACAGGTGTCAAGCCGTGTGTTCCCTTTGTCAAGCTGTAATAAGTAGGGGTAAGGACGTTAACCACCTCGGAACATCCTCCCTTATACGTCACCTGCAGCGCATTCATAATAAGTCAGTGACAAGTTCAAAAACTTTGGGTGACAGCGGAAGCAGTCCACTGACCAGTAAATCCCTTCCTCTTGTAACCAAGCTCACGCAAACCACCCCACCAACTCCCTCAGTGTCAATTTCCTCCTTCCCCAGGAATGCCAATAGTCCTGCAGGCCATGTCACTGGCAATTCTGACGAGTCCTCTCCTGCCTGGGATTCCTCCGATGCATCCTTGCGTGTAACGCCTACTGCTGCTGGCGCTGCTGTTGTTGCCGCTGGGAGTCGATGGTCATCCCAGAGGGGAAGTCGTAAGCCCACTTGTACTACTTCCAGTAAGCAATTGACTGTTCAACAGTCCTTTGCGAGGAAGATGAAATATCACAGCAGTCATCCTACTGCAAAGCGGATAACTGAGGCCTTGGCATCCTGGGTGGTGAGAAACGTGGTTCCGGTATCCATCATTACTGCAGAGCCAACTAGAGACTTGTTGGAGGTACTGTGTCCCCGGTACCAAATACCATCTAGGTTCCATTTCTCTAGGCAGGCGATACCGAAAATGTACACAGACCTCAGAAAAAGAGTCACCAGTGTCCTAAAAAATGCAGCTGTACCCAATGTCCACTTAACCACGGACATGTGGACAAGTGGAGCAGGGCAGGGTCAGGACTATATGACTGTGACAGCCCACTGGGTAGATGTATGGACTCCCGCCGCAAGAACAGCAGCGGCGGCACCAGTAGCAGCATCTCGCAAACGCCAACTCTTTCCTAGGCAGGCTACGCTTTGTATCACCGGTTTCCAGAATACGCACACAGCTGAAAACCTCTTACGGCAACTGAGGAAGATCATCGCGGAATGGCTTACCCCAATTGGACTCTCCTGTGGATTTGTGGCATCGGACAACGCCAGCAATATTGTGTGTGCATTAAATATGGGCAAATTCCAGCACGTCCCATGTTTTGCACATACCTTGAATTTGGTGGTGCAGAATTTTTTTAAAAACGACAGGGGCGTGCAAGAGATGCTGTCGGTGGCCAGAAAAATTGCGGGACACTTTCGGCGTACAGGCACCACGTACAGAAGACTGGAGCACCACCAAAAACTACTGAACCTGCCCTGCCATCATCTGAAGCAAGAAGTGGTAACGAGGTGGAATTCAACCCTCTATATGCTTCAGAGGTTGGAGGAGCAGCAAAAGGCCATTCAAGCCTATACAATTGAGCACGATATAGGAGGTGGAATGCACCTGTCTCAAGTGCAGTGGAGAATGATTTCAACGTTGTGCAAGGTTCTGATGCCCTTTGAACTTGCCACACGTGAAGTCAGTTCAGACACTGCCAGCCTGAGTCAGGTCATTCCCCTCATCAGGCTTTTGCAGAAGAAGCTGGAGGCATTGAAGAAGGAGCTAAAAGGGAGCGATTCCGCTAGGCATGTGGGACTTGTGGATGCAGCCCTTAATTCGCTTAACAAGGATTCACGGGTGGTCAATCTGTTGAAATCAGAGCACTACATTTTGGCCACCGTGCTCGATCCTAGATTTAAAGCCTACCTTGGATCTCTCTTTCCGGCAGACACAAGTCTGCTGGGGTGCAAAGACCTGCTGGTGACAAAATTGTCAAGTCAAGCGGAACGCGACCTGTCAACATCTCCTCCTTCACATTCTCCCGCAACTGGGGGTGCGAGGAAAAGGCTCAGAATTCCGAGCCCACCCGCTGGCGGTGATGCAGGGCAGTCTGGAGCGACTGCTGATGCTGACATCTGGTCCGGACTGAAGGACCTGACAACGATTACGGACATGTCGTCTACTGTCACTGCATATGATTCTCTCAACATTGATAGAATGGTGGAGGATTATATGAGTGACCGCATCCAAGTAGGCACGTCACACAGTCCGTACTTATACTGGCAGGAAAAAGAGGCAATTTGGAGGCCCTTGCACAAACTGGCTTTATTCTACCTAAGTTGCCCTCCCACAAGTGTGTACTCCGAAAGAGTGTTTAGTGCCGCCGCTCACCTTGTCAGCAATCGGCGTACGAGGTTACATCCAGAAAATGTGGAGAAGATGATGTTCATTAAAATGAATTATAATCAATTCCTCCGCGGAGACATTGACCAGCAGCAATTGCCTCCACAAAGTACACAGGGAGCTGAGATGGTGGATTCCAGTGGGGACGAATTGATAATCTGTGAGGAGGGGGATGTACACGGTGATATATCGGAGGGTGAAGATGAGGTTCACATCTTGCCTCTGTAGAGCCAGTTTGTGCAAGGAGAGATTAATTGCTTCTTTTTTGGGGGGGGTCCAAACCAACCCGTCATATCAGTCACAGTCGTGTGGCAGACCCTGTCACTGAAATGATGGGTTGGTTAAAGTGTGCATGTCCTGTTTTGTTTATACAACATAAGGGTGGGTGGGAGGGCCCAAGGACAATTCCATCTTGCACCTCTTTTTTCTTTTCTTTTTCTTTGCATCATGTGCTGATTGGGGAGGGTTTTTTGGAAGGGACATCCTGCGTGACACTGCAGTGCCACTCCTAGATGGGCCCGGTGTTTGTGTCGGCCACTAGGGTCGCTAATCTTACTCACACAGTCAGCTACCTCATTGCGCCTCTTTTTTTCTTTGCGTCATGTGCTGTTTGGGGAGGGTTTTTTGGAAGGGACATCCTGCGTGACACTGCAGTGCCACTCCTAGATGGGCCCGGTGTTTGTGTCGGCCACTAGGGTCGCTAATCTTACTCACACAGCTACCTCATTGCGCCTCTTTTTTTCTTTGCGTCATGTGCTGTTTGGGGAGGGTTTTTTGGAAGGGACATCCTGCGTGACACTGCAGTGCCACTCCTAGATGGGCCCGGTGTTTGTGTCGGCCACTAGGGTCGCTTATCTTACTCACACAGCGACCTCGGTGCAAATTTTAGGACTAAAAATAATATTGTGAGGTGTGAGGTATTCAGAATAGACTGAAAATGAGTGTAAATTATGGTTTTTGAGGTTAATAATACTTTGGGATCAAAATGACCCCCAAATTCTATGATTTAAGCTGTTTTTTAGTGTTTTTTGAAAAAAACACCCGAATCCAAAACACACCCGAATCCGACAAAAAAAATTCGGTGAGGTTTTGCCAAAACGCGTTCGAACCCAAAACACGGCCGCGGAACCGAACCCAAAACCAAAACACAAAACCCGAAAAATTTCAGGCGCTCATCTCTAATTTAAATAGGCCGTGCCTCCTTGCCACCATACCATTTTCTAATAATAAAGCTGACAGTTTTATTTGGCAAAATTATTTCAGTTGTCGGTGTCAGTTATTTCTTTAGAGTATGTTTGGAGTATGCTTATGAATGAAGGATAGTCTACGATAGACATTTTAAAAAACGTATTTCATAAAAGCACAACATTCTTCCATCAGAGTCCAATGGTTGTTGCTGGAAGACTGTGTAGCTTAAAGCTAGCAAAAGAAAGATACACTGCATAAGAAACTGAACTGAATCTTTTTCTGCTGTATTGTTTCTATATGCACATTGAAAATACTAATTAAAAGTAAAATAGAAACAAGAAAAAAACTGAACTGAATGTAGCTATTGTCCTAGTAAGAAAAATAATAAATTATACTATTTGATTTGCGAATTTACAGAATGGAAGGCAAGGACACAACAGGTGTCTCCTGAGAGCTTGCAACTCTAAAGTAGGAATCCAATTGCTGTCAGGAAATTTTAGGAACCCTGAGGCACTGGGTTTTTCCCACAGCTGTGGGGTTTTGGTATTCAATTGTGGGACTGAAAATGAGACACTGAGGTGTAAATTTACTAAGATGGGAGTTCTATTTAAGATGAGATGTTGCCCATAGCAACCAATTAGATTCTACTTCTCGTTTATCTAGCACCTTCTAGAAGATAATACCCGGAATCTGATTGGTTACTATGGGCAACATTTCATCTTAAATAGAACTCCCATCTTAGTAAATTTACCCCTGTGATTTATACATAAATCACCAAATTTTTTTTCTCTCACCTCCAGAGCAAGTTTGATTTTTCCTAAACACGTTAATTTTAGGAATAATCACTGGAACTTGCTATGGGACCTGGCGGCCACCTCCTGGGGACTAATTAAACTATTAGAAGTTTCCAATTAGTTATTACTTGTACTGTATTTAGCATCAGAAGCCGGGTCTTCTGAAGCAGTGTGAGTAAGCAAGGTTTTTTTTACTTCGCTCCTAAATTGTATTATTTATTTATTAACAGTTTCTTATATAGCGCAGCATATTCCGTTGCGCTTTACAATTAGAACAACAGTAATAGAACAAAACTGGGTAAAAACAGACAGACATAGAGGTAGGTAGGCCCTGCTCGCAAGCTTACAATCTATAGGGAAATAGGCATAGATACACAAGGATAGATGCTACCTATTGCATAATGGTCCACCAGATTGCTAGGTTCTTAATGGGTTGTATGATGATACCCCACAAAGTTATCCAAGTGTCAGGAGGGTGTGAGACTAAAGAAAGACAAAATATGTGATGTTATGAATACTCTACAGAGGATGTAATTAGATAGGGAAGCACTGAAGGTTATGTGGGTGGGTCTGGAATTTGATAGGCTTGTCTGAAGAGGTGAGTTTTCAGGGAACATTTAAAGGTTTGGAGACTAGAGGCGAGTCTTACTGTGCGTGGGAGGGCATTCCACAGAGTGGGTGAAGCCCGGATAAAGTCCTGTAATTTTGAGTGTGAACAAGTAATGCGTGTGGATGAGAGACGTAGATCTTGTGCAGAGCGGAGAGGTCAGGTAGGGAGATATTTTGAGATGAGTGAAGAGATGTATGTTGGTACAGTTTGGTTATTAGCCTTGTATGTGAGTAAAAGTATTTTATATTTAATACGGTAGAATTCCGGTAAACAATGGAGGGACTGACAGAGCGGATCTGCAGACGATGAACGTCTGGCAAGGAAAATTAGCCTTGCAGCAGCATTCAAAATGGATTGTAGTGCTGAGAGCCTATGTTTGGGAAGACCGGTCAGGAGACTATTACAATAATCAATGCGGGAGATAATGAGAGCATGGATTAGAGTTTTTGCTGTGTCTTGTGTAAGATATGGTCGTATTTTGGATATGTTTCTTAGATGTATGTAACATGATCTTGAGACAGATTGAATGTGGGTAACAAAGGACAGTTCAGAGTCAAGAATGACACCTAGGCAGCAAGCTTGTGGGGTAGGGGTGATTGCCGAGTTCTCAACAGTGATAGAGATATCAGGTTGGAAACTACTATTGGCCGGTGGAAATATAATTAATTCTGTTTTGGAAATATTAAGTTTGAGGTGGCGAGATGTCATCCAAGATGAAATGGCAGAAAGGCATTCAGTGACACGGCCCAATACAGATGGTGACAAATCAGGGGAGGATAGGTAGATTTGAGTATCATCCGCATACAGATGGTACTGAAATCCGAAAGAGTTGATTAGTTTGCCAAGAGATGTGGTATAGATAGAGAAAAGCAGAGGACCTAGGACTGAGCCTTGCGGTACTCCAACTGAGAGAGGTAGCGAAGGAGAGGTGGAATCAGAGAAACGAACACTGAAGGAGCGATTAGATAGGTAGGATGAGAATCAAGAAAGGGCTGTGTCCTGAATAAATGAATCTGCCCCTATGTGTTCTTGTATGACCTTCAACGCGTCACCCTTAGGTGCATTAAGAGGGAAGGTGAGTATAAAATACACTTGCCTGGGCCTGTCAGAGAAGAGCAGTCATGCCCTCAATATGGCTTTGCAGTGGCCCAGTATGAAAAAGGGCCATGGTATTTACAATAGTGCATGTTCCCATATGCTTGGCTACACACACCTTGTGCTACGGCCTTAAACATCTCCCAGCAACTATACCATTCAAACTACAGAGTCAACTGCAAAACTGGTGATAAAGAAGTGATAAGTGGAAGGTGATAACGCACCAGCCAATCAGCTCCTGTCATTTTTCAAACCCGTAATGATTGGCCGGTGCAGAGGCGGAACTAGCACCAGTGCAGGCAGTGCCTTGCACTGGGGCCCTCCACTGTCAAGGGGCCCAAAGCCAGAGCGGCATGTAATGAGTCAAACTGACTCATTACATGCCGGCTGGCTGCCGCTGTGAGCCGCCGCCGAGGAGAGGATGCGCACCGGCTACAGGGGAGAAGAATGAGGAGGGGGGTGGAGGAGGGAGCCGCAGCAACGCTGTGTCATTGGTAGAAGCGCTGCTGCTGCTGGCCCTCTCCTTTACCATAGGCTGCCCTCCGCCGCTGTGAATGCTTCTTCTCCCCTGCCAGAAGCTGCACGAGGAGCCTGAGCCAGCGGAAACAGTAAGTATACCTATTCTATCTATCTATCTATCCTGTTTGCCATAATGTGTAAAAACTGGGACGCTGTCTGCCGCAATGTGCAAAAAATGGGACGCTGTCTGCCGTAATGTGTAATAAATGGGACGCTGTCTGCCGTAATATGCAAAAAATGGGACGCTGTCTGCCGTAATATGCAAAAAATGGGACGCTGTCTGCCGTAATATGCAAAAAATGGGACGCTGTCTGCCGTAATGTGCAAAAAATGGGACGCTGTCTGCTGTAATGTGTAAAAAAGAGACGCTGTCTGCCGTAATGTGTAAAAAGGGGACGCTGACTGCCGTAATGTGTAAAAAATGTGGCGCTGTCTGCCGTAATGTGCAAAAAACGGGACGCTGTCTGCCGTAATATGCAAAAAATGGGACGCTGTCTGTCGTAATGTGTAATAAATGGGACGTTGTCTGCCGTAATGTGCAAAAAATGGGAAGCTGTCTGCTGTAATGTGCAAAAAATGGGACGCTGTCTGCCGTAATGTGTAATAAATGGGACGCTGTCTGCTGTAATATGCAAAAAATGGGACGCTGTCTGCCGTAATGTGTAAAAAAGGGACGCTGTCTGCCGTAATGTGTAAAAAGGGGACGCTGTCTGTCGAAATGTGTAAAAAATGGGACGCTGTCTGCCGTAATGTGCAAAAAATGGGACGCTGTCTGCCTTAATGTGCAAAAAATGGGACGCTGTCTGCCGTAATGTGTAATAAATGGGACGTTGTCTGCCGTAATGTGCAAAAAATGGGAAGCTGTCTGCTGTAATTTGCAAAAAATGGAACGCTGTCTGCCGTAATGTATAATAAATGGGACGCTGTCTGCTGTAATATGCAAAAAATGGGACGCTGTCTGCCGTAATGTGTAATAAATGGGACGCTGTCTGCCGTAATGTGCAAAAAATGGGACGCTGTCTGCCGTAATGTGTAAAAAGGGGACGCTGTCTGCTGTAATGTGTAAAAAAGGGACGCTGTCTGCCGGATTGTGTAATAAAGGGGACGCTGTCTGTCGTAATGTGTAAAAAGGGCACGCTGTCTGCCGTAATGTGTAAAAAGGGGGACGCTGTCTGCCGTAATGTGTAAAAAAGGGGAAGCTGTCCGCCATAATGTGTAAAAGGGACCTGGTGTAGTGGTAGTACCGTGCGGCGTAATTTGAATAATGGAGACTACTGTGCACCGTTATATGAATTGGTATTATTTTGTGGCCACACCCCTTCCCCACGAAGCCACGCCCCTTTTTTTTTTGCGCGCGCCTACGGCGCGCACTGCCCCTGTTTTACATAGAGGGACGGGGCTCCGATGCCGTTTCTTGCACACAGCACTAAAATGACTAATTACGGCACTGTTGCTAGGTATCCCTTTCCCTGGCCCTGAGCAGGTCCCCCTCACCAGATCCTCTCCAGGGGTGAGGCGGTGGACTTAGATGGGGGGGGGGGTCAAAGCATTTTGTCGCACATGGGCCCACCGCTCGCTAGTTCCGCCACTGGGCTGGTGCATTATCACCTTGCACTTATCACTTCCTTGTCACTGCTTTCTCACTTCTCCAGGCTTAATACATCTGCTCCATACACACCATTGCACTCGCAGCTGTAATTTCAGTCACTTGTGAAAATCTGCTAATGACTCAACTGCCGTCTTGTGCACAGAGACGCCCACTGGTGGTGCCTCACATCTGCTGCTTATTAATAAAAGCAGAAACATTGGAACCCATTGTGCCTATTACACTGCAATTTATTATACAATACAGTATTTATTTATTTAATCCTACTAAGAATTTTTTCTATTATATTATATTTACCACAGAGGTGTTAATCTATGTTCCAACTTCCTACAATGATTAAGTTAAAAAAGGAAAGTCTTTGTTTTGTACCTGAAAACCTTTGAGCACTATTCAAAATGTAACATAACAAAAGCAGCCTTATTTAATTTGCCTTATAATGTGTTCATAAATAAAATAATAAGAATAAGTTGCTGATTATTTCTGAGCGGATTAATCTGCTTACTTGTACAATTCTGACCAAAATGTGGCTTTATAAATAAGGGAAAGAAGAAAGGGGGTGATTCAGATCTGATCGTAGAGGTGATAAATTTAGCACATCTAGGATCAGTTGACAGACATGCCGGGGGACGCCCAGCACAGGGCTAGTCTGCCCCGCATGTCAGGCCCTGCATGGCGGCAATCCTTTTGTACCCGCCGAGTAGCTCCCTGCCTGCGCAGCCTAGCTGCGTAAGTAGGCGGCTCCCCACTGCATCCCAGGTCGCAGCGGTTGCGTGTTATGTCACGCAGCCACCACGGCCCACCCCCGCAATGGTCTGGACACACTTGCGTTGTCCAGACCACACCCCACCAATGGCGTTCTAACGCCGTTGACATGCCCCCTCCCACCCTGCAACCGCCTCTGCCTGTCAATCAGGCAGAGGCGATCACAACCCTGAGATGCTTTTAGCATCTTACTGGGCCTCCCGGGGTGCGCACGGGCAGTGTGCCCGCCCCCAAAGGCTTCAGACTGCGATCGCTGCCGCTGCAGCGATCCAGTCTGAATTAGGCCCAAAGAACACAACATCTACAGCAAACATAGGAGTCTATTTACTAAGACTCCACCTAACATGGAGATAGAGCTGCTCCTGCTTGACCTGTTATGGCTGCGAAACAGGAGCTGGCTACTGCAAATGTTACTAAAAATAGACCCGCTGAGGAGAATGAACGTTAAGTCATTCCCTCAGCTATGAGACCCATGTGCGCCCTGACAGCCTTGTCCCTGACCCCTGTGTGTGTGACTCACCCTGCCACTGTAGAAGGAAGCTGACGGTAAGTGTCCCGAGTCCTTAGTAACAGCTAGGACAGTGCCCAGTCTCCTGCGGAGCCCGTCTATTCCCCATGGTCCTTACGGAGTTCCCAGCATCCACTAGGACGTCAGAGAAAATAAGAATTTACTCACCGGTAATTCTATTTCTCGTAGTCCGTAGTGGATGCTGGGCGCCCGTCCCAAGTGCGGACTTTCTGCAATACGTGTATATAGTTATTGCTTAAATAAGGGTTATTGTTATGAGCCATCCGTTGAGTGAGGCTCAGTTGTTGTTCATACTGATAACTGGGTATGGTTATCACAAGTTGTACGGTGTGATTGGTGTGGCTGGTATGAGTCTTACCCTGGATTCCAAAAATCCTTTCCTTGAAATGTCAGCTCTTCCGGGCACAGTTTCCCTAACTGAGGTCTGGAGGAGGGGCATAGAGGGAGGAGCCAGTGCACACCAGATAGTACCTAATCTTTTCTTTAAAGTGCCCAGTCTCCTGCGGAGCCCGTCTATTCCCCATAGATGCCTATTGCAGCACTATTGACCCAGGTGCAGTGCGATAGCCTAGCCTGCACTTTGCGCTAGCAGGCAACAGACAGAGAAAAGACTTTTAGTATATATCTAGAAATATATACAGGGGTTTTCTCTGCATTTACCTTTTTGTCCCCTTATCTCCTGTTAATAAATAGATCCCTTAATGTGGGAGAAAGATTCATGAGACTGAAAGGGAAAATTAAATGACGATTATGAACAGGGGCAGTTTAAGAGTAGATGGCCTCGCGTGCAGACTCCTCTCTGTGGGCTCCCTCCTCTCTATGGCACTGTAGACTGTGCGCCCTCCATGTTCCTGGTGATTAATCTCTTCTGCACATGTGCTAATCACCGGTATAATGGCCTTCGCGCCATTTTCCAAGTGATTCAGCAGCGCAGATGCAGGACTCTGAAGAGGTAAGTAATTAAATATGGGTGCAGACCTATGGGCTCTACATAAGGGGCACTACCACTACAGTGGGTATTGCATAAGGGGCACTACTACTGTGGGCATTGTATAAGGGGCATTACTGCTGTGGGTATTATGTGTATTAGGGGTGCTACTACTGTGGGCTTTGTGTATAAGGGGCACTAATGTATGTCATAACATGAATAAGGGACATTACTATGTGGTATAATGTGAATAAGATTGTGCTACTGTGCGGCGTAATTTGAATTGGGGATACTATTGCGAGACAATGTCCCATTCTTTTTGAGACCATGCCCCTTTTTCACCTTTATTACATAGGTACAGGTCGGGGGGTGAGTTCCACCCTCTCTCTAGGACCACTTTAAGCACTGATTGTGATCAGTAGACAATTTTAGTAGACAACACAATAGAATATAGGAAAGCACAAGATTGGCCAAAGGATTTTGGAAAAGAAATACCATTTATGAGATAACAGAAAACCTTCTTTTAAACAATGTTGCCCCAGAGTAGATACTGACTGAATACAGAGCCGGATTAACAATGGGGAGGATGGAGCGGCAGCACCAAGCCCCCAATGAAAATAGGCCCACAGAATCCCCTGCAATTTGCCACCCATGCAGCACAATTAGGTACTGTAACCAGCAGTGTCAGGCAGTGCGCACAGAGTCCTGCCCACCCTGTTGCTCACCTCTCATCCAACTCTGATAAGCTTGGATGCTGTGGCTGGCCCTTCCCCCAGCTATGGACGGAGCATTGTAGTGAATAAGCATTAGGCAGAGATGTCCAGATAGCTCCACCCATCACCGGAACCAGACCGGCTCCCTCCTACTCCTATAGCCCCACCTGTCTCCCTCTTTTCCTCCCATCCACATCCTCAGGTCCGCCTCTCCACACCCCCTGTCCTATCTGAGCCTGTCCGCTCTCTGCTGATGCTCTGGAGGCAGGGCGTCTGTGCATGCAGCTAGGACCTCACGGAAGGAAAGACACAGCAGGGATGTGTGGTCAGGGGAGGCAGGGGAGGCAGTGCCTCCCCTGACATTAATGTTGGAATAATACAAAGAAGATACTTAAGACACGTTATGTGTTATCATTTTCTGCTTTAGCCTTTGTATTATTTTAGCAATTCGTACCTGTGTAAAAGCGGTCCTGTCAGTGTTGTTGAGGCAGCGCTGTCAGTGCCTCCCGGTGTCTGTGTGTAAGGGCCGGAAGCGGGGGGGCGGGGCCAGGAATTGGGCAGGAGAAAGCATTGAAAAAAACTCCTAGAAGCGGCACCTACTTGTAGTGCCGCTTTGAAGCAGCGATTGGCCAGTGCGGGATCAGGGGAGGACACTTTGCTGCTACAGGCGCATCACGTGGATGGTTCCGTCAGAGCCGGGGGCGCCGCGCTGAGTAAGCTGCACGGAAAGCGCGGGGAATCATTGGCTGCGGAGTTGATAATGCGGAAGGCCGTGAGGACGGGGAGCATCGGTGAGCGCTCTCTCTCTCTCCTTTTTTTGCCCCCTCCTGTGTATTGAAGTTTTTATGTCTCAGGGCGGGATGTACTAACCTCCGCCATAACTGCACTTTTCTCTGCGCCACTCCCCCGTCTGCTTTCTCATCCCCTTCTCCCTCTTCCTCACGGCCACGGCCACTGTATTCTCTCATCACTGCGCTCCCCCTGGCCGTTTGGCGCATGCGCATCCGGGTTCTGTAAATGTAAAAGATAAATGATAGCCAGACTCTGATAAGTTGATATCAAGACGTTTATATACATTTTCCCCTTAATCACTGGACATTATAAGATAAAATATGCGCTAATACATACTGTGACAATCTGCCGGCCCGCCCTAGCCTGTTACCAACTTTTGATCTCTGGGCCAGAGCAGGGTAATTGAGCGCCCCGCAGGGACACACCCAAAATTAGGGGGTTTGGCCACACAGCAAGAGACAGTGACCTGCCAGTAAATGCTGCACCCCATTGTCGTCACGTTGTAGACAAGCCCAGTGCTTCGGGAGATTCTGAGCATGCCCCGAGTCCCGTTCTCCCATGAATAGACATCGCATGCATGCTCATGGCATCTATTCACCACAACACTTGCTCAGCTAAGCAAAGCTCCCACCCTTCTCCCACAGATAGCTAAACTCACTCCTAACCTCCATTGTTGGAATGCCAAGCCTTGCAACACAAAAGGACTCTAACGACCATCTGATTGGTTGATGAACAGTACAAGTATTTGAACTTTTGGAGCAATTCACATGCCAGAATGTGAACAAGCTTCCATATGTATGTGACACGTATGCTTTTCTATCCATTCCCCATTGGGAATAGATGCCTTAAGCTAGGCAGATCTGGTTTGGTAGAATGAAAAACTGGTAATGGATGAGAGCAAATGACAATCGACCAAACACGGGAAAATTGCGAAAACCTGTCAATGAAATTAGTTAGATCCGTGATTTAGCCAATTTGTATGAACAACACTTTTTGTCAGTTTTTTAAGAAATTCAGAAGAAATTCAGAGCAAATGGTCAATTGTCATTTACTCGCATCCAGTACCATATTTTCAGATGATTGTATAGTGTATGCCCAGCTTTACACTACCCAAGTGCTAATCGCTATAGCGGAATCCAATCTCACTGAGCGGACAGGTACCACAGGCTTTCATCAGAACAAAATCACTTAGCAGACAGGCGCAGCCGCGCCACAGACCGCTAGCACACACAGTTATATCCACAAGGAGTTTAAAATATGTACCAAGCTCTAAGAGACCGGACCCTTTAATAGCTTGAGACACTACTTTTTAAATCCAGGTATTTCACCTGCATTAAGGTTTGCATCACTGCAATGCATATAGCAGCAGCGGTTGCGCTAGGATTTTTTGCAGAAAGCAGGAACTACCTTCATAGGGAACACTCATCAGTCAGTCACTGATTAGCAAATGACATTACAGCACTCAGTCCCCCTGTGATTGGTCACTTGGTACTAATCTTATTCTCTCACTGTCTGAGAGCAGAGTGATGTATTAGATTTAGGTATAACTGATATCTTGTGATACAATACCAGATTATTTTATAACAATTCTAACTTTTCTAACTTTTAAACTGAAACAATGTAGACATTACTGTATGTTGAATGCAAATATATGTTGATGAAAAGGTGTATGGGTTTCTGATATATGCTTGATAGTACTAGTACTATACAAATCAGTTATAATTAACTCATACCTCCCAACTGTCCTGATTTTCGCAGAACAGTAAAAAAAAATGTGGACTGTCCCGCTGTCCCACCCGCGGGCTGCAGTGTCCCGCGGTGGGGGGAGTGGGAAGTTGGGAGGCCTCCTGTCACTCTGCTTTGCATAGCAGAGCAGCAGTGAATAGATGCTGTGCGCACGCGCACAGCATCTATTCACATGTGAAATAGGGACTGGGGGCATTACTGTGAAGCCATGCCCTCTTTTGTTAAGGCTACGCCCCTTTTTGGGAGCGCACGTGGCTTCGCAGGCATTTGTGTATGTTGTGTATATAGATGTAGTTACTGCATTTGCCCCTATCGAAGGGATGGATATCGGCAGCCTACCATCAAATGATGGCTGGGCTTCCACCATCTAATCTTGTGGTGCGATGGTAACTGACCATCGCATCAAAAGAATAATGTAGTCATACACATAAAAACAGTTTCCTCACATATAAATTTGCATGAAAGACCGCGTAGGGAGCATAATGCGACCACAGCGGCATAAACGCACCGTCCAGGGCCTCCGCAGCGCCGCTCGAGGCACCACATGGCCTGTGAGGGGTTAATGTTTTCGGCTGGGAGGAACTCAGAGAGTGGGCCGGGGGGCCCATTGGCTGCAGCATGATAGGGGGCTGGCCTGTAATGCATATAGGCAGCCGGCAGGATACTTCCTGCCTCTCTTCAGCCTTTTCGTTAGGACTGCAAGTATCACCCTCCTTACATTTAACTAATCTCCTTATTCTCTGCTCACATCTCATTATTCTTTTTACATTTCCCTTCCTCTGATATTTAACCCCTCTTTCTGCTATTACTATCCTTATAATCTTTCTAATTTTGCTGTCCTCACTTCTCTTAGTATATCTCTTACTGTATCTCAGCTCTCCTCCCCTCAGGCATGGCCGCTAGACGCCCCACCCGCTCCGCTGGCCTCCCCGCCCGGCTCATGGACGCGTCTGCTGTCCAGCCGGCACGGGGAAGACAGGCTGCAGCGGCCGTACGGGAACCCCAGGGCGCGCGCGGCCGGGCTCAGCCGCCCGCCCGGGCTCCCCCGCGCGTGCGCTCTCCGTCCCCGCTGCTAGCCGCGGCGGGGAACGGAGCGCTGGGCGGCCGAAGAGGTACGCGGCAAAGAGCCAGGGATGGTGTCCTGCCATCCCTGAGCTCGCCGCTCGCTACACGCGGCTGCCCTGATCACGTGGGGCCGGGACAGAGCTCCCGGCCCGCGGATCAGCAGCCGCAGGCCAGCAATGAACACGTGGGAAGTGGGGGTCGGGAGGGGGGTCGTGCGGCTGCCAGACCTGCACAGGGCAGGCAGCGCGCGCGTGGCACTAGGAATACTGCCACTAGGGGGGCCCAGATGAGGCCTGTCCCCACTGTTCACCCCTCATCAAGTCAGGTCCAGCCCGCGCCCCCCCACGACAGGGAGGGGCGTCGCCCCCGCCCCGCTACTGCACACCCTCCTCTACCTATCTCCGCTAGGGAGGGGCCCATACGTCGGGGGCGTTCTGCGTCCGCCCGCGGCGGCGTGCCCCACCGGGCCTCTCCTGCCGGGGGTGCCCCTGTGGCGCCCCTCCCCTCCAGGATACCGCGTCTGGCTCGAGGCGCTGCGGCCGCCGTCCACGGCCATGCGCCTCCGACGGGGGTTCCTCACCCCAGGGGGCGGCGTGTGCAGTCGGGGGGTGTCCGTTCCGCACCTCCTCGCGGCCGGTCATCTCCTGCTAATGTGGATACGGAGGGGTCACATGCCTACATTGCGCCTCCTCCCGCCAGTAGCGATGACTGTTCAGTTTCTCCTCCGGTGGCCAATACGCGAGATCGGAGAAGATCGCGGCGGGAGCAATTGGCGCGGGATTTCTCCCAGCGGGACGGCGATACCGTGACGCCCGACAGTGAGGGATCATCGGGGTCCTTGCTCCCAGCGGGGGGTTTACGATCCTCCCGTAGGGAACACGACCCGCGTGGCGGCTCTGAATTTCCTACGCAGGCCACGGCAGCGGCACCCTTGGTGGACCCCACTGTTCTGTCCGCCATTTGTGCGGCTGTTGTGTCGGCAGTGGCGCCCTTGTTATCCCCCGTACCCGGGGGACTTGGGCGGTCCCCCACTTCTTTGGCGGATAGCATTGCGCAGGCTCTTGCCCCGCTTCTGTCCTCTGGCGCGACCGTTCCCCCGCCTGCCCCGCTCCCGGCTGCGGCAAACTCGGTGGAGGAGCGGGAAAACCATGTCTCTTTTGTCCCCCCAGCCGCGGACGTCAGGAGAGAAATGGAGTCTGTCGGCGCTTCCGCGAGTCGACCAGTGGCCGTCGAGACGGACGGTGTTCCCTCTCGTGCAGGTGAGTCTTCATCGGACCCCGACTGGTCCCGGGGAAGCGCGGTTACACCCCTTAGCGGCTTAGGATCAGTTTCTCACTCCGGCTCCTCTAGTGCTGGCGGCAGGGTGCGTACGGTTTCTAGCAAGCGCAGCAGGCGCAGCCGCAGGCGTCGGTACACGGACTCTTCCCTTGCCTCCACGTCCTCGGAGGGCCTGTCCTCCTCTGATGGCGGACTGCACAGGGTTAAGCGCCGCAGACGACGCGAGCGTCGGTATTCAACCTCGTCCGCCTCCCAAGTCTCGGTGGAATCGGACACCGTGCACTGCGCTAATACGGCGGTGCAACGTGGTCTTAGGCCCCGGGTCCGGGATAGAATCCGCAAGGGCCAATATGTTAATATTTTCGCTCTCACTAGTGACGATAGAAAAGCCTTACTTTCCGCCAAGAAAAAGGGGCAGGGCAGCGAGGACGCTCTGCGCTCCTACCCGAATTGGGTACGCTGCATGTTGATATTTGCGGCATGTTACCTAGAGACCCGCCCGGACGAACATATGAACATAGTTCGATATCAATTCCTCATACATGTTCTGTACCACAAGTATAAAGGGTCGGCCTGGCGTCGTTATGATGAGGATTTTCGCCGAAAACAACACGGGCGGCAGATCTATAACTTCGGCAAGAAGGATGTGGAACTGTGCTCGGAACTGACCCAGGGTTCGGCAGGCGCTGAGGAGAGCGGCACAGCGAGGAGATGGGCTAAGCGTCCCACCCCTCGTTCTGCCGGCTTTCGCGGCGGTTCAGGGCGCGCGGGGCATGGAAAATGCTTCGCTTTTAATAATGCACAATGCGACTTAGGTAGCCGCTGTCGTTTTCGTCACTCCTGTATCCGATGTGGGGGGGGCCACGGGATTAAGGACTGTTCCAGTCCTGGGGTCGGAGGTGCGTCCGGTCCTCAGACCCGGCAGAGCCGCGCGCCCGCGGCCTCTGGCGTTGGCCACAGCCCCCACCCCAATTAGGCTTCGGGCACTCCTTCCCTGGCTGCGACGGTACCCGCGCCCGGCTGACGCCCATTTCCTACACTCGGGATTCGCGTCGGGCTTCCCTTTACCTATACATGGGCGTGTGGGCCCCGGGACGGGCACGAACCTGCGCTCGGCCAGGGAATTTCCGGAAGTGCTCCGCCAGAAGGTCGAGGCCGAGGTGTCGCTAGGTAGGATGGTGGGCCCTTTCCGGGAACCCCCCTTGCCGGACCTCGTATTGTCCCCCGTTGGCATAGTTCCCAAAAAGACCATGGGAAAATTTCGCCTTATCCAGCATCTGTCCTGCCCTCCAGGGTCGTCGGTTAATGATGCCATCCCCCCGGATCAGTGTAGGGTTGTTTATCTATCCTTTGACTCAGCCATCGACACCATCCGGTCCTTTGGTCCTGGGGCAATGATGTGTAAATTGGACATCCAGTCAGCGTTCCGCCTCCTCCCGCTGCACCCGTCCGCCTTTCGGTTTATGGGTTTTCAGCTGGACGATGGTTTTTACATCGATCGGTGCCTCCCTATGGGGTGTTCCATCTCTTGCACCTACTTCGAGCGTTTCAGTTCTTTCCTCCACTGGTGTCTCCAGCAGGAGACGGGCGAACGGGGCATTTCGCACTACTTAGACGATTTCCTTTTTATCGGCCCTTCAGATTCGGATCGCTGCCTCCTTTTGCTGCAGGGGGCTCTCGCCCTCTTCGCGCACTTTGGTGTTCCGGTGGCACCTGAGAAGACGGAGGGTCCCTCCGCCTCCTTGGTTTACCTCGGGATTCAGATTGATACGGTCGGTGGTTTGTGTATGCTCCCCGCGGACAAGGTGTTGCGTTTGCACGATGGTATCCTATATGCGCTGGCGGCGGGCAAGCTCACGCTCAAACAGGCTCAATCCTTATTGGGCCTGTTTAACTTTGCTTGCAAGGTGATACCCATGGGTAGAGTCTTCTGTAGAAAATTGGAACGGGCTACCGTGGGGGTTAGACGCCCACATCATTTTCTTCGATTGTCTCTTGAAATCCGAAGGGATTTGCGCATTTGGGACGAATTTCTTATTCGTTTCAATGGCATCTGTATTTGGCAGGAGGCGGCTGTGTCTAGCCCAGCCCTGGAGCTTTTCACGGACGCCTCTGGCGGTTACGGGTTCGGAGCTTATTTTGCAGGCCGTTGGTGCGCGCGTCCCTGGCCTCGGGCCTGGCTTAGCGGGGGCCTTACGTCAAATATGCTGTTGCTGGAAATATTTCCCATTTTAGTCGCTCTGGAATTGTGGTGCGCGGCCCTGCGGAACAAACAGGTTATCTTCTGGTGCGACAATTTGGGCGTGGTCTTTGCCATAAACCGGCAAAAATCCACTTCCTTGCCGGTTCTGCGGGTCCCTGCACAGATAGTCTTGCTCTGCTTGGTGAACAACATTACGGTGCGAGCAAAACATGTCCCTGGCGTGCGTAACGAAATTGCGGATGCCCTGTCGCGCGGCGATTGGCAGCGGTTTCGGCGCTTGGCTCCTGCAGCGCTACTCCATGGGGAATTATGTCCTGCTTATGTGTGGCAGGTCATCCACCCGGATTGGAGGAGTTAGCACACAGATCGTTGGCCCCTGCTACGTTTGCGGCCTATCGTGCCGCCTGGGAACGGTGGAGTCGCTTCCTCCTGGAGCGAGGCCAGAGTGGTAAGACCTCTCACACTTTACTCTTAGAATATATCTGGATGCTGTACTCCGACGGGATTTCGCGGGCGTCTGTTAACAGGATTCTGGCGGGTATATCATACTTTCTGCAGCTGCGGGGGGAAGCGGATTTTACGAAGTCCTTTTTCCTCCGGCGGGTGTTGAAAGGTTGGGCACGGGCGTCCCCGCCCCTCCCAGATACTCGTCTGCCGATCACTGGGGCTTTGCTGCGGCGGATTTTGGGATCCCTCCGGAGTATTTGCTCCTCGGGATACGAAGTTCGCCTCTTCATGGCGGCCTTTACGATGGCCTTCCACGGCGCGTTCAGGGTGGGCGAGCTGGTGGCCGTCTCTCGGACTTCTGCCTCGCCCATGCTGGCGGCCCACGTCGTCATACGTCCCGACGGTTTGTGGTGCAGGATTCAGCGCTCCAAGACTGACGTAGCCGGCAGGGGGCAGTGGGTTTGAATGGGCCGGGCCAGTTCGCGGGGCATTTGTCCGGTTTCCGCGGCCCTGGCTTATTCGTCCCTTCGGCCTCCAACGCCCACTGGGTGGCTCGTCCATAGCGATGGGTCCCCGTTGACCAGATATCAATTCCGGTCGGTTTTGGGGCGTTGTATCTTGTACCTGGGTCTATCTCCGGCCGACTATGGGACTCACTCTTTCCTCATCGGCGCGGCTTCAGCAGCTGCTGCGGCGGGTTGGTCCGAAGTCGAAGTCCGGGCACTGGGTAGGTGGAGGTCTGGTGCAGTCAGACGCTATATCAGGCCTTTTCCCCCCAGTGCACCCATTTGAGGATTAGCCGCTCGTCGCAACTGCATTTTGCGGTTGTGGGGGCCTTGAGGAATTTTTGTTTTATCGTTGGTTTTACTACGGCTTTTGCCGGCTAACGAAGTTTCGTTTTTGCCTCAAGTCAAATTGGGTGGCCCAACCCCCCCCCCCCCCACCCCTTTCCACTCCCCGTTAGGGGCGTAGACAGGTTCCCCATTTAGCAATGCCGTATTTTATGTAATTTCTGACCTTCATTACACCCTTCTTTTACAGGACGGCGGTTAGATCCGCGCTTTATATGGTTCGTGGGCCATTCGTACATCTATTGGCTGTCCGTGTCGGCTCTGGCCTACGACACAACCCATTTTCCTGAACTGCGGGCCGTGCGCTGGTTGGGGCGTAGAGGCCTCCGCTGGGACGGCCTGCGGGACTGGCTTAGGGCGGCAGTTGGCCGTTTTGGGTATCCGCTGTTCTTGGTGGTACATCTCGGGGGCAATGATTTGGTACACCGCACGGGCCTTGACATTCGCCTCGTGATCCGGCGCCAGCTGCTGGCACTTATGGCTGAGTGGCCGTTTTGCCTGATCCTCTGGTCGGACATGGTCCCCCGGCGATCTTGGCGTGCATGGCGATCTTCTGGGATGACTTTATGCACGTCCTTCGGTCCCCTTCGGTAGTTGTTTAGGTAACATTAGTTAAGGTTTAGTCGTTCATTAGTGTCTAGTTAGTTTTGTCGGTTTTTTAGCCCCTCCTCTAGTTAGTTGTTAGTTCGGTGGCGGCGGCAGGTTGGTAACCTGGCAGTTGGCCGGTTTAGGAACGGTTACTTAATTTTTAACCATGACTTCAAGGTGAGAAGTTGGGGTGTGTTTTAGAAACATTTTCTTAGTCGTTTGAATTAGTTTCCGGGCATCACTTTACCAAGTGGAGCCCATTAATTGGTAAAAACATATGTGGATGGCGGGGCTGGTGGCCCGAATTTTTTACCTCATAGGGGCGGAGCGTACCTCCGTCCCTACAACTGTTGGTGGGCAGGGGTAGTGGCAGAAGGTCGACCCCTGTCCTTGGATTTTTGAATTTTTAATGTCCAGGATGCAGGCAGGAGGCCGATCCCGGAACATTGGGGGCAGAAGGCTCCCTCACACATATGTTTTTATTGCTTATTTTTTATGTATTACAATGTTTTTTCACCCATGTTACTTTATTATGTTAACCGTTCTTCTCCCCGCCACCTTAGTTAGAGAGGGAAGTCTACATTTTAGTTTTAGCATTTAATAGGCCTTCCTCTCAGTCAGAAAATAAAAGCTGACCCCTTTCACGCCAATTACAGTTGTGGTGTTTTTATTTCATAGAATAGGTGTGCTTGAGTGGTGAGTGGATGCATCTGACGTGTGGGGTTTATGAAAAAAATATTTTTTTTAGAAGGTCACCTGCTATTCAGCAAACAAGTAAGGTAAATATTTGCCAAACTTTTCTTTGCTAGATGTATATAAAAAAAAAACTATATGCTTTCCATTCTTGTTTCATTTAGTTTTATTTTTTTGAAGATACCAATACTATTGACTAATATGGATGTTGGAATGTGACCAGCACAGAGGTGAAAGCAAGCTTTATCAGTGCAGAGGTTAAAGAGTTTATTTTACAGTATCCAGTAGCAGCCTCTCACTTTCTAGAGACAAGGGGGGTCATTCCAAGTTGATAGCTCGCTGCCGTTTTTTGCAGCGCAGCGATCAGGTAAAAAAATGGCAAAACTGCGCATGCATATGCGCCGCAATGCACACGTGTGACATATGGGTGCAAAGAGAATCGTTGTTGTGCACTGGATCTAGCAAAGATTCCATTCGCACAGCCGATCGCAGGGAGATTACATGGCAAGATCCGCTACCGCAGGGGGCATAACTGTGTGGGGATTAATATGGTAGAATTTTTTTTTCCTGTGGGGGCCGTGATCTGTTGGTGCAGGGTCAAAAACTGGGGTGTAAGGTAGTCTTTTCAGACGAGACAATGGCCATTTTTACGAGGCCATGCTTATTTTAGTGAGGCCACTAGAGGATAAAATAGGGAAAGATCAAGAACCACTTCCTCCTAGTGCTAAAGCTGCTGCCACTAGTTATGACATAGACAATGAAATCCCATCAACGTCGTCTGCCAAGGCTGATGCCCAATGTGATAGTAGAAGGCATGTAAAATCCAAAAAGCCAAAGTTCAGTAAAAAGACCCCAAAAAATACATTTAAATGGTCTGAGGAGAAACGTAAACTTGCCAATATGCCATTTATGACACGGAGTGCAAGGAACGGCTAAGGCCTTGTCCTATGTTCATGACTAGTGGTTCAGCTTCACATGACGATGGAAGCCCTCATCCTCCAGCAAGAAAAAGACAAGTAGAGTCCAAGTGTGTCGGCAGTTGCGATGCCTGACCTTCCCAACACTTTACAGGAAGAGGTGTTTCCTTCCACCATTTGCACGCCCTCTGCAAGTGCTGGAAGGAGAACCCACAGTCCAATTTCTGATATTCAAATTGAAGATGTCACTGTTGAAGTACACCATGATGAGGATATGGGTATTGCTGGCGCTGAGGAGGAAGTTGACGATGAGGATTCTGATGGTGATGTGGTTTGTTTAAATCAGGCACCGGGGGAGACACCTGTTGTCTGTGGGATGAAGAAGCCCATTGTGTTGCCTGGGCAAAATACCAAAAATGCCACCTCTTCGGTGTGGAATTATTTCTCCATAAATTTGCATGAATTAAAAAAAATAAAAAAAATTTCAGAAGGTCACCTGCTATTCAGCAAACAAGTAAGGTAAATATTTGCCAAACTTTTCTTTGCTAGATGTATATAAAAAAAAAACTATATGCTTTCCATTCTTGTTTCATTTAGTTTTATTTTTTTGAAGATACCAATACTATTGACTAATATGGATGTTGGAATGTGACCAGCACAGAGGTGAAAGCAAGCTTTATCAGTGCAGAGGTTAAAGAGTTTATTTTACAGTTTCCAGTAGCAGCCTCTCACTTTCTAGAGACAAGGGGGGTCATTCCAAGTTGATAGCTCGCTGCCGTTTTTTGCAGCGCAGCGATCAGGTAAAAAAATGGCAAAACTGCGCATGCATATGCGCCGCAATGCACACGTGTGACATATGGGTGCAAAGAGAATCGTTGTTGTGCACTGGATCTAGCAAAGATTCCATTCGCACAGCCGATCGCAGGGAGATTACATGGCAAGATCCGCTACCGCAAGGGGCATAACTGTGTGGGGATTAATATGGTAGAATTTTTTTTTTCCTGTGGGGGCCGTGATCTGTTGGTGCAGGGTCAAAAACTGGGGTGTAAGGTAGTCTTTTCAGACGAGACAATGGCCATTTTTACGAGGCCATGCTTATTTTAGTGAGGCCACTAGAGGATTAAATAGGGAAAGATCAAGAACCACTTCCTCCTAGTGCTGAAGCTGCTGCCACTAGTTATGACATAGACAATGAAATCCCATCAATGTCGTCTGCCAAGGCTGATGCCCAATGTGATAGTAAAGGGCATGTAAAATCCAAAAAGCCAAAGTTCAGTAAAAAGACCCCAAAAAATACATTTAAATGGTCTGAGGAGAAACGTAAACTTGCCAATATGCCATTTATGACACGGAGTGCAAGGAACGGCTAAGGCCTTGTCCTATGTTCATGACTAGTGGTTCAGCTTCACATGACGATGGAAGCCCTCATCCTCCAGCAAGAAAAAGACAAGTAGAGTCCAAGTGTGTTGGCAGTTGCGATGCCTGACCTTCCCAACACTTTACAGGAAGAGGTGTCTCCTTCCACCATTTGCACGCCCTCTGCAAGTGCTGGAAGGAGAACCCACAGTCCAATTTCTGATATTCAAATTGAAGATGTCACTGTTGAAGTACACCATGATGAGGATATGGGTGTTGCTGGCGCTGAGGAGGAAGTTGACGATGAGGATTCTGATGGTGATGTGGTTTGTTTAAATCAGGCACCGGGGGAGACACCTGTTGTCTGTGGGATGAAGAAGCCCATTGTGTTGCCTGGGCAAAATACCAAAAATGCCACCTCTTCGGTGTGGAATTATTTCTCCACAAAACCGGACAGCAGGTGTCAAGCCGTGTGTTGCCTCTGTCAATTTGTAATAAGTAGGGGTAAGGATATAAACCACCTAGGAACATCCTCCCTTATACAGTACGTCACCTGCAGCGCATTCATCCGAAGTCAGTGTCAAGTTGTGAAACTTTGGGCAAGAGCGTAAGCAGTCCACTGACACCTAAATCCCTTCTTCCTCTTGTACCCAAGCTCCTGCAAGCCATGCCACCAACTTCCTGAACGTCAACTTCCTCATCAGTCAGGAACGTCAGTAGTCCTGCAGGCCATGTCACTGGCAAGACTGAGGAGTCCTCTCCTATCTGGGATTTCTTCAGAGGATCCTTGAGTGGTATGCCTACTACTGCTGCTGTTGCTGCCACCGCTGCTGCTGCTGTTGCTGCTGGGAGTCGATAGTCATCCCAAAGGGGAAGTCGGAAGACCACTTGTACTACTTCAACTAAGCAATTGACTGTCCAACAGTCCTTTGTGAGGAAGATGAAATATGACAGCAGTCATCCTTTTGCAAAGCGGATAACTGAGGCCTTGACAACTATGTTGGTGTTAGATGTGCGTCCGGTATCTGCCATTATTGGAGTGGGACTTAGAGAATTGTTTGAGGTAGTGTGTCCCAGGTACCAAATCCCATCTAGGTTCCACTTCACTAGGCAGGCGATACCGAGAAAGTACAGAGACGTCAGAAAAAGTGTCCTCAGTGTCCTAAAAAATGCAGTTGTACCCACTGTCCACTTAACCACGGACATGTGGACAAGTGGAACAGGGCAGACTAAGGACTATATGACTGTAACAGCCCACTGGGTAGATGTATTGCCTCCCACAGCAACAACAACAGCAGCGGCACCAGTAGCAGCATCTTGCAAACGCCAACTCATTCCTAGGCAGGCTATGCTATGTATCACCGCTTTCTGTAAGAGGCACACCACTGACAACCTATTACGGAAACTGAGGGACATCATTGCACAATGGCTTACCCCAATTAGACTCTCCTGGGGATTTGTGATATCGGACAGCGCCACCAATATTGTGCGTGCATTACATCTGGGCAAATTCCAGTACGTCCCATGTTTTTCACATACAATTCATTTAGTGGTGCAGAATTTTTTTTTAAATGACAGGGGCGAACAGGAGATGCTGTCGGTGGTCGAAAAATTGCAGCTCACTTTCGACAATTCAGCCACCGCGTGCCAAAGACTGGAGCATCAGCAAACACTCCTGAAGAGGTGGTAACGAGGTGGCATTCAACACTCTATATGCTGGAGGAGCAGCAAAAGGCCATTCAAGCCTATACATCCACCTACGATATAGGCAAAGGAGGGGGAATGCACCTGACTCAAGTGCAGTGGAGAATTATTTCCGTCTTGTGCAAGGTTTCCAACCCTTTGATCTTGCCACACGTGAAGTCAGTCCAGACACTGCCAGCTTGAGTCAGGTCATTCCCCTCATCAGGCTTTTGCAGAAGCAGCTGGAGAAATTGAAGGAGAAGCTAAGACGGAGTGATTCCGCAAAGTATGTGGGACTTGTGGATGGAGCCCTTCATTCGCTTTGTCAGGATTCAAGAGTGGTCAATCTGTTGAAAACAGAGCACTATATTTTGGCCACCGTGCTCGATCTTAGGTTTAAAGCCTACGTTGTATCTCTCTTTCCGGCAGACACAAGTCTGCAGAGGTTCAAAGACCTGCTGGTGAGAAAATTGTCAACTCAAGCGGAATGTGACCCATCAACAGCTCCTCCTTCATTTTCTCCCGCAACTGGGGCTGCGATGAAAAGGATAAGATTTCCTAGCCCACCCACTGGCGGTGATGCAGGGCAGTCAGGAGCGAGTGCTGACATCTGGTCCGGACTGAAGGACCTGCCAACGAGTACTGACATGTCTACTGTCACTGCATATGATTCTGTCACCATTAAAAGAATGGTGGAGGATTATATGAGTGAAAGCATCCAAGTATATAGTATGTATACTGGCAGGAAAATTAGGCAATTTTGATGCCCTTGCACAAACTGGCTTTATTTTACCTAGTTGCCCCCCTCCAGTGTGTACTCCGAAAGAGTGTTTAGTGCAGCCGGTAACCTTGTCAGCGATTGGCGTAGGACAGTGGTTTCCAAACTTTTTTGAATCACGGCACCCTAGAATATCAGAATTTTCTTCACGGCACCCCTAGGCCAAAAATTTCTTATTTAGAAATTTAGAAAGAAATATTACATTAAGTAGATCGCGTTTATAATAAACTTTATATGTCATCCTTAGGGTCAGTTGTGTGGTGAGGGACAAGATTTTCTTCTGTTTGGCCACATATTTTGTGACTGGCAGCCACCAGCACTGGTTTTGCCTATTATATTGACCATGAATAATTTGAATTGGTCCTGGACCACCAACCCAGGGCACCCCTGCAAGTGTCCCAGGGCACCCCAGGGAGCCACGGCACACAGTTTGGGAACCTCTGGCGTAGGAAGTTACTTCCACAAAATGTGGAGAAGATTATGTTCAGCAAAATTAATTGTAAATTCCTCCAGGAAGACCTTAACCAGCAATTGCCTCCAGAAAGTACACAGCAACCTGTAATGGTGGATTCCAGTGGGGATGAATTAATACCCTGTGAGGAGGAGAAGGATGTACAAACTGAAAGGGGTGAGGAATCGGAGGATGAGGTTGACATCTTGCCTCTGTAGAGCCAGTTTGTGGAAGGAGAGATTGAGTGCTTCTTTTTTGGTGGGGGCCCAAACAAACCAGTCATTTCAGCCACAGTCGTGTGGCAGACCCTGTCGCTGAAATTATTGGTTTGTTAAAGTGGGCATGTCCTGTTTATACATCATAAGGGTGGGTGAGAGGGCACAAGGACAATTCCATCTTGCACCTCTTTTTCTTCTTTGCATCATGTGCTGTTTGGGGAATAGTTTTTTAAAGTGTCATCCTGTCTGACACTGCCGTACAACTCCAGGGGTACTGCCGTATAAGTGCAGGGGTACTGCCGTATAAGTCCAGTCCAGTGGTGCTGTCTTGTGCTGCATCAGTCCAGTGGTGGTGTCTTGTGCTGCCATAAGTCCGGTGGTGGTGTCCTGTGCTGTATATTATTTACTCCAAATAAAAGGGTTATATACATTACTTATATTATTATCCAAATAATTTTTACAGGGTTTGCCCTGTGTGGTGTAGGGCCAAGCTCGCCTGTGCTGCATCTTATTATTATAGCTCCAAATAAAAGGGTTATTATTATCCATATTAATTTTACAGGCTTTGCGTGTGTATGGTTTAGGGGTACAATCTCCTGTGCCACCAATATTGTGCATGTATTACATCTGGGCAAATTCCAGCACGTCCCATGTTGTTTGTGCCACACACTTGTGTCGCTTAGCTTAGTCATACAGCTACCTTATTGCACCTCTTTTTCTTCTTTGCATCATGTGCTGTTTGGGGCCTAGTTTTTTTTAAGGGACATCCTGTCTACAACTGCAGTGCCACTCCTAGATGGGCCAGGTGTTTGTGCCGCATACTTGTGTCGCTTAACTTAGCCATCCAGCTACCTCATTGCACCTCTTTTTCTTCTTTGCATCATGTGCTGTTTGGGGCTTAGCTTAGTCATCCAGCCATCTCTGTGCAACCTTTTGGCCTAAAAACAATATTGTGAGGTGTGAGGTGTTCAGAATAGACTGTAAATAAGTGGAAATGAATGTTATTGAGGTTAATAATACCGTAGGAACAAAATTACCCCCAAATTATGTGATTTTAGCTGTTTTATGTTTTTTTCAGAAATCATCCAGGTCCAAAACCAAAACACAAAAGGGTGGTTTTGGCAAAACCAATCCAGATCCAAAACACGAGGATGGAACCAGAACTAAAACCAAAACACAAAACACGAAAAGTGCCCGCCGCACATCTCTAGTTAAAACTGCATTGTTCAAAGGGGGTCATTCTGACCTTATCGCACGCTGCCGTTCATCAGAAGAGCGCATGCGCTGGTGCCTCAGTGCACCGGCGCATGCCAGACAGCTGATGGCTATCGTTGCCCAGTGATCGCCTCTGCCTGATTGACAGGCAGAGACGGCTGCTGGGTGAGAGGGGGCGGCACGGCGGCAGGGCTGGCTGGACCGTGTGGGGGATGGGCTGCAGCAGCTGCGTAATGTCACACGCAGCCGCTGCGACCATCACAACGACGAGTAACTTCCTGCCAGCACGCAGGAGCTGCGCTGGTAGGGAGTTACTCTTCAAGTGCGGTGGGGCCGTGCCTGACATGCGGGGCGGACAAGCCCTGTGCTGGGCGTGCCCCCCCCCCCCCCCCCCCGCATGTCAGTGTGGATGATCGTAGCTCGATCAATTCTGAATCACCCCCATAATACGTACAAGCACTGATTGGACGTTGATTTGAATACTTTATTTTTGTTGTCAATAAGATGCAAGGACCACCATCAGAATTACCTCTCAAGGACTGCTGAGCTCTCTGGCATGGAACACATGCACACTGTTCTGCTACTTTGAGGACGAGGAGCTTTAGCTAAAATAAGTTGAATTTTCCAGCAATCTGTGACAGCTACAAATGTTCCAGTTTCTAGGCAACTCTTCCAGATTGCAGTAACACTTGATCCTAGATCTGTCCCCTGGCAGCCTAAGATTATAACAGAGCCATAACTACAAGCTCTGCTCCTGCTATTTGTCCTGACACCCTCCTCTAGCAAAATCCTTTGTACACTTGAATTTTAATTCTGCTCTCTGTTGGCTCCCCAGTTGTCACCTTTCAATCATAACCATACAGCAAAAGATGAAGGTGTGTGTAGTTTGAGTAGTCTTTTTTAACGTAGCCAGCAGAATACCCAAAAGTGGAGTATTTCATAGGGGACCCATCCAGCATTGGAGACAGACGTTATATAAGTGCACAGAGCAGTATATATTTTAGCTACTAAGTGCAAGTGCATACAGGTGGCAGTTTACTGCAAATAAAATAAAACATTAATGTAATGAATGATTGTGCAGAAAAGGAGAATACAAAATATTAAATAATTATTATTTTGACTATTGAAATACCTAGAGTCACTATTATCACTACAGGGAAGGGATTTTTGACACAAATATAAAAAGAAAGAACTTGTCTGAAAACATGCTGATCGGCGGATTAGCCGAGGATCCACGTGTTTTGTCGGATTCTGCGGCCAAATCAGACAGGTTTTGGCCCCGGTTTTGACAATGTCAATCCGACTTTAAAAAAGTCGTATTGGCATTGTTGGGAACGTCGCCGCTCATTGAATACTGCATTGTCAGATCCTTTCCGTCGGAATGGATCTGACAAGCATTGAATACACCCCTATAGGTTGATGACAAAACGGAGGCATATTAAAGTCTACATAGAATGGATGGTATTAGGCATTTCATAAATATAATTAGCATATGCATGTGGGAAATAAATCTGGTGATAAGAATAAAAAATTAGGGAGACTGCAGCATATATAGATACTACTGTGCCCCGTATAGCCCCCATATCACTAATGTATTTTGGTAACCCAAGGCAATGCTGTCAAAATGCACCCCTTATTTGACATTCCAAAAGCAGTGACTTAGAACATGGGTGATTAACATGTTGACCTCAGTCCACCAGTCGATCACATAAGTTTTACTAACCCAGGACTTTACCGTTTTCCACAACTCTCTGAAGTTGCAACATCATCGATCCCCAGTGCCGGATTAACATACAAACATAAAATTTGACAACACTTGGCCATCTAATCTGCCCCATTTTTACCATATTTTAACCTCAAACCTTGGGGCTAATTCAGACCTGATCGCAGATGTGCTAAATTTAGCACATCTACGATCAGTTACACTGACATGCGGGGGGGGGATGCCCAGCACAGGGCTAGTCCGCCCCGCATGTCAGTCCCTGCCCGTCGCACAAGTACAAAAGCATCGCACAGCGACGATGCTTTTGTACTTGAAGAGTAGCTCCCCACCAGAGCAGCTCCTACGTGCTGGCAGGGAGCTACTCGTTGCTGCCCGGGTCACAGCGGCTGCGTGTGATGTCATGCAGCCACTGCGGCCCGCCCCCCAACACGCCTGTGTTGCCCGGACCGTGCCCTCTAAATGGTGTCCAAACGCCGCCGGCCCGCCCCCTCCCGCCCAGTGACCACCTCTGCCTGTCAATCAGGCAGAGGCGATCGCAGGGCTAAGACAGCCATCGGCTGTCTGGCATGCACCAGCGCACAGCGCAGTTCAGACCTGGTCGCTGCTGTGCGAAAACAGCACTGATCAGGTCTGAATCAGCCCCCTTATTTGATCCTTATTTATTTGTAAGGATATCCTTAAGTCTATATCATGCATGTTTATATTGCTCTACTGTCTTAGCCTCTACCACCTCTGATGGTGGGCTATTCCACTTGTCCACTACCCTTTCTGTGAAGTAATTTTTCCTCAAATCTCCCCTGAACCTACCTCCCTTCAGTTTCAGTGCATTTCCTCGTGTTCTAATACTTCTCTTCATTTGGACTACCAAATATGCAGAGTCAACGACCTATGGGACCCGTGGCCTCTAGGGACCCCCACGACAATTAATCAAAATAATATTGATTTAATCTTGAAAGACAATTACAATGAAGCTTTCTTAAACTGTTTACAAAAGATAGAAAAAAATAATTAACTCAAAGAAATGAAAACTTTACATCAAAAACTCTATAGAGAAAATACTGTATTAATGTAATGTACCTATTAGCAACTTAAAGTACATAAACCGTAGACATCAGAGTCACATTACATTTTAAAGTTTTTTTGTTGGTTGGTAATATTAACAACATATTAGGAGATAATATGCGAGGGAGGGAGGGGCGAAATTTCGACTTCCTAAGGGCTTCCACAGGGTTTTTGATCTGGCACTGTCACTCACCACAAGTCCCCGTAACTCGACATCACCACTCTCACAACTACCTGCTATTGAACCAGGCCTGTTGTCTCTCATACAGACTTCCTCTGAAATAGATGCAAGTCCCATATTTGAGCAGATACTTGGAAATAAGGATATTATTCAAATTGTTATGGTTATTTGATAATATGTGTATTATTTGTTTAATAATCATATGCATCCTTCTTCGCAGCATCTCTTGTGGATTTTCCTTGCATCTAAATCCACTGCTAGCTGTACTGGAGTACTCTGCTGTCTCCTGCTTTTTTGTCTGGGCATCAGCAAAAGTGGAGGACCTGAAGTCAAAATTGGTCATTCAACTGGCTTTTGTTTTTACCAAATATAGCACAAAATCCAAAGCAGCTCCCATAGCTTCCCTCCACTTCCACTAACTGTAGGTATACTCCCAAGGTTCTGTTCTTGGTCCTCTCCTTTTCTCTCTCTATGTCCTCATTAGAGTAACTCATTACCACTTTTGACCTCCGATATCATCTTTATGCTGATGATACTCTACCTAATCTACTGTACCTTTCCTCCCCTGGCCTCTCTCCCGCTCTCCTCCCTCGTACTGTATCTCCAACTGTCTCTCTGCTATCTCTTCTAGGATGTCCCAGGGCTTTCTTAAACTTAACATGTCTAAGACTGAACTGATCATCTCCCCACCCTCCCACACAATCTCACCTCACCTCCCACAATTTCATTATCTAATACTCCTACCTCACCTTAAAACTACTCATATAGCACCTCTCACAAACTTGCCATTTTCATCTCAAAAATATTTCCAGGATAAGACCCTTTCTCACCCGGGATGCTACTAAGCACAGTGCTGCTGTACCCATTCACTGGTGATCTCCAGACTGAAGTACTGTAATCTCCTCCTATCTGGCATCCCTGACAGATGCCTCTCTCCACTCCAATCTATCCTCAATGCTGCAGCCCGGCTAATCTTCCTCACCAAATGCACTAGTTCCACCTCCCCCCTCCTACAAGCCCTTCACTGGCTTTCCTTCCCTCTCAGAATCCAATTCAAGCTTACCTTATCTGCATTTACACTCCCACCTTTCCTCTGTACTCTGCTAATGCACGCCGCCTTATTCATCCCACTCCGACCTCTAAGATTTTTCACATGCTGCTCCCTTTCTCTGGGATTCTCTACCTCTCTCCCTCAGACTTTCCACCTCTCCACAGACCTTCCATTGGGCTCTCAAGACCCACCTCTTCACCAAATCCAGCCAAATCTCACCCTAATTCTCTGTTCCACGCTCACTGTCTACCCCATCTGTGTCACCTCTGTCTGTCTGCTCCTCCCCTTTAGAATGTAAGGTCTCACAAGCAGGGCCCTCTTCCCTCATTTGCTTTTCCTTCTCTTATTTAAACCATCTTCGACTGCACCAAATCCTTGGTTTTCCGCCACCATGATACTTATTTCAGTGTCGTCTGCGGATGCAGCTATTTCTATGTGCCCTGTACTTGTTCTATATTGTCTTCAGCTGTAAGTCACTGATTTCCTGTGTTGCCTATTTGTCCCTGTAATTGGGCGCTGCAGATCCACTGTGGCGCCATATAAAGTAAAGCTAATAATAATAATAATAGCATCGTTCAATGTGTCTGAAATTTCGTTAAAAGATAAAAAGCAATTTAAGGATGGAGAAATGGTAAAGGAAGGCTTCATTTAGTCAGGTGAAGTTTAATTTAATGATTTAAAAAAAACTTAAAAAAACAGAAATATTGGATTTCATCAAAGATATTTGAATTTGAATGTCACAAAATATCGTCATAGAACTGAAACAATGCAAATTTTAAAGTGTTAATGGAGAATATTAATAAATGTTATTGTCTGTCCCTGCAATTTCCACTAAATAAGAGTTGTTAACTATAGAACTAAAGGAACAACCAAGAGGTATAGATATGTACACTTTATTTAAGGATTTCTTTACTCATTCATGCTTCCAAATTCATAAGCTGATATCAGTTACCACTGATTGTGTTGCTTCTATGGTTAGTAATCAAGCTGGATTTGTTACTCTATGTAAAAATGCTGAAGAAATACCAAATTTTCTCAGCCACAATTCTATTATTACTCAACAGTTTTATGGCTCAAAACTACTGCATTCTAAAGAGGTGATGTGTGTTGCCTTCAAAATAGTAAACTCAATACATGAAGAAGCTTGACGAGATGCCAGTTTTGATTCTTACTTGAAGAATGTGAGGCAGAACATGGTGACCTTTTGTTACATACTGATGTCAGATGGCTAAGCCATGCAACATTTCTAAACAGATTCAGAGAATTTGTGCTTGAAATAAAAACATTTTTGACCAAAAAGAATCATATATTTAACTAGATGACAAAGAGTGCATGTTAAACCGTGCTTTTCTTATACTCCTTTCAGATCTACAGCAAAACCTGGGTTTTTGCCAGTGAATTTGCATCGACCTGGCTTTTCGCTATTTGTGAAGTCCTGGGTCAATGACCCTGCACTGTGCCTCTAGTGTGAACGTATTCAACCTGGGAATTTAGACCTGGGTTAGAAGAAAAGTGTCTAATTGGCTGTTCGGCTAATGGATATACATAACCCAGCTAAGTTTAAACCACAGGTTCTCAAACTCGGTCCTCAGGACCCCACACAGTGCATGTTTTGCAGGTCTCCTCACAGAATCTCAAGTGAAATAATTAGCTCCACCTGTGGACCTTTTAAAATGTGTCAGTGAGTAATTAATACACCTGTGCACCTGCTGGGTTACCTGCAAAACATGCACTGTGTGGGGTCCTGAGGACCGAGTTTGAGAACCTATGGTTTAGACCACAGGTTCTCAAACTCGGTCCTCAGGACCCCACACAGTGCATGTTTTGCAGGTCTCCTCACAGAATCTCAAGTGAATAATTAGCTCCACCTGTGGACCTTTTAAAATGTGTCAGTGAGTAATTAATACACCTGTGCACCTGCTGGGTTACCTGCAAAACATGCACTGTGTGGGGTCCTGAGGACCGAGTTTGAGAACCTATGGTTTAGACCACAGGTTCTCAAACTCGGTCCTCAGGACTCCACACAGTGCATGTTTGCAGGTCTCCTCACAGAATCCCAAGTGAAATAATTAGCTCCTCCTGTGAACCTTTTAAAATGTGTCAGTGAGTAACTAATACACCTGTGCACCTGCTGGGGGACCTGGAAAACATGCACTGTGTGGGGTCCAGAGGACCGAGTTTGAGAACCTGTGGTTTAGACTATTACACAGCAAACTGTGCAAATGCTGTATACTTACCAGAAGCTCACACACGAGAATGGTGGGGAATGTAAGTGGGAGCACATTAGTAAGAAAATATAAAAAATAATTACCTAGTAAGTAGCACAGCTTTAAAGAAAAATTTATTTAAATAGGAAATAAACCACAAATTTGCTATTAACAAATCGTAAGGCTGAATACTATATGTGAAAGTGTCCCCTTTAAATACAGGTCAAATTCCAGGGCAGACCAGGGTTCAGTGTGAATGCATCCGACTCTGGAAATTCCTGGGTTTTTGGTGTAGTGCGAATGGGGTTTTAGACTGAGATCTGTGAAATTTTCGGGTTGATATACCTGGGTCCTACCCGTGTATTTACCGGGTCTTATATCTGCAAGTGGTATTAGTGACCTTATTGAAGAGTTGAACCAATTACTTTTGAAACTTCAAGAAAACGCAAAACTAGAATTGATATGATTAGGGCAGGGAAAACATTAAAAGAAAAATTGCCACTATTCATAGTACAATTAAAGAGAGGGGATTTAAAACCTTTCAACAATTTAGGAGCAGAGCATACTGACGGTCATAAAAGTGACTTAGAAAAATATAGTGAGCGTTACTATATTACTGAACAAATTTAAGAGGTGGTTTGAGGACTTTTCAAAAATAATAGTTGTGACATTTATGTTATTTCCATTTAAAAACTCAACTCAACTCAAAAAACACAGCCCTAAAAATAGGAGAATTCATAGATACTGACCCAGTGCTGGTTGAAGAAGAAATTTTTTAATTAAGCGGTAATCTTTTATGCTTCAACATATGCAATTAGAACAAAACATTGTTTTCATTTGACAGAATATCATGTTTAGGAGTTGCAATAAGCTCTCATGAGCCTCAGTACAACAAACATACTCAGACATGCAATGCCTGTCTGGCTTGGGTTTGTTTCTATGTCCAGACTAGGGATTGGCAGTGGAAGGCTCGGTTGGAAGCTAGGCGGCTTGATGTAGGCCTTCTATCTACATAACAGGGAATATAAGTGGTTAAAGCAGGTCTGTGGTAACCTGTGCTGGAGGGTGGAACAGTGGCAATAACACGGGATTGCTGGGTTGTGCAGTAATACCAGCTATTTAGGCTTAGGCACTGGGAAACGGAATAGAGCCAGCTGCACAGGATTGCTGGGATGTGGAGCAGTACCAGCCTGTGGCTCAGAGAAGGGGGGTGGAGCGGGTACTATTTACCTGGGCCAGAAGCAGTGTACTCTCTCTTCCTGTGTGATATGCAGGGATGGTGAGCAATTGCACCCCCTCAGCCATCGTCTCCGCTGCCCATTAGTCCCCGCCCAGCACCCCCCTGTGTGGCAAACACGGCAGCATATATACTATTTTTTATATTTTCTAGGGGGGTTTGTCCACACCTCCCTGCACTTGCCACGCACCCCACCGAGTACCTGGGCCTGGCACAGCTGTCAGCGCCCCTGGTACTGGCTACTTGGACTTTGATTGTCGGGATGCGTCACAGTACCGGCTACTTAGACTTTGATGCAGGGACGCAGAGCAGGACCAGCTATACAGGATTGCCAGGATGTGGAACAGTACCAGCTACTTTGACTTTAATGCTGGGATGTGGAGCAGGACGAGCTTCTCAGGATTACTTGATTGTTTAGGATTACTTAGGCTAAGGTAGTAGAGTGCATACATTGGATTGCTGGAGCATGACCAGCTATTCAGGATTGCTGGATGGAGTCAGTGGGTGCTAAGGTGTTAACTGCTCAAGAATCAATGAGCAAGTTGCTGGACAGAGATATACTCAGCAGAGATCACATCAGGTCTGTAGACAACAGAGCACTGACAACAGGAAGTGCTGCTGAAGGATCTTTATACCCCTGGGTCTCAGATGATTGGCGGTTCACCAGTGATGGAACTTCCTTCCTACTCCATTGGTGTTCCTGCAGTCACATGACATGAATTAAGATGGCAATGCCCAGTAACTAGAATGGCGGGAACTTCATGGAGTACACTCTGGGGAGCATGGTGTACAGAGATGACAGTGACAGGATCACAGTACTGCTTACAGGAGAGCTTGCATAACCTCTGCAAACAAGCACACAATTAGTTACCCACTAGTCTGTGATCACTGCTGCAATCTGGTGTCTACACAGGTGCGCAATCAGCCTGGAGAAAGTGCTGCCGCAGTAACACAGTCTTACACTGATGGCAGTGGCGTAGCCAGAACTTTGTGGGCCCCATAGCAACAATTTGAAGGGGCCCCCGTCCCAATGCTTCTAGAGGGACACTTGCCCTATAAAGCGCCCCAGTTCATTTTCTGGACCACAGTAGAGCCTTATTTAATGCTATGCCCCATAGTAGTGCCCTGGTTTCTTTTATGAATCGTAGTAGTGCTTAAGTTCACCCCATATCACATTTCAGAGCTGCCAGTACACATTATGCCACACAATACCCCCAATTCACATTATGATATATAGTTATCCCCGTTCATATTGTGCCTCATTACAGTGCCCAGGTTCATATTATATAACATTAAAATGCCCTGCGTTCATTTTATACCACAGTATCATGAGCAAGTCCAGCGGCATACCTAGATATATTGCAGGCCCCAAGAAAATTTTTGAAAGGATCCCTACGTACCACCCAATGGCGAAAATTGTATATAACACATGTAACTTTGATAGGGAAGGTGGGCCCCTCTCAGTTCTGGGCCCCACAGCAGTTGCACTCACTGCACCTATGGTAGCTATGCCCTTGACTGAAGGTACAGCAGCTTGGAAGCTGAAGGCTTAAAGCAAGGCTGAGATAAATCATGAAAACACTGCAGGACAAGAGGTAAAACACAAGGAAATCACCAGTACATGAATTAAAAAAGAATCTTTGCCAATAAAATAGCATTCCATTTTGATTTATGAATATGTCTTGGTAAGTATATCCCCTGTTTTAATAAATGTGTACTTACAAGATTTCTAGTTAAGCATTTACACTATTTCATTGAAAAATGGAGAATGATGTAGTTAAGCCAGCTGCAGAATCATGGATGAACAACAAAATAGATTCTCTACATAGAAGAACCATAACTTCCGGATGAGCAGAATGTTTTTTACTGGTATATATTACCATTAGAATTTTACTGCCATTAATGGCTGGGAGACAAATTGTAAGTTCTAGATTCTGGCTTGGAATGCAATGTTTAGAATTCAAGCAAGAGGCAGGGACGGACTGGGTGCCAAAATTGTCCTAGCATGAGCGTGCGCACATGACAGGGCCACGCGCTGCTATAGGCGGGGCATGGACACTAGTGATAATGTCGATATTATCTTAGACCGAAAAGCTATACCTCTAGATACACTATTACCGTGGAGCCGCTATGGCCGCTAGGCGGAATACACGTGCTACGCACTTTGTACGCTATTTGCGTACAGAGTCCTGCACGTAATACATACTTGGCGTACACACGCCACGCTGAGTGTACAGAGAACACACAGCGTGCACACACACAATTGATAACCTTTAAACCTTGTTAATGATACAATTCGATGATATGATTACACTTTAAAACCCTTAGCAGCAGAGTACTGCAACGATGTTATACCTTAAACCTTAAGTAGCGCTGACGGTATAAAGTACCCACAGTGCGTACACCTTATCAATACCTATACACCTTATACAGATAAATACACTTTAAAACCCTTGCAGGAAAGTGAAGACACAACACAGATTTGTAGTTGAAACCACAGGGTTCTAAGGCCACAGTGGATTAATTCCAAAAAGGTAAACAGTACAAATCATACACTACAGGCTAACAAGATAAAACTAAACAGAATAATGGCTACAGTCAATGTACATACGTGTGAATATTCGCAAGCGCTTCCCGGATCCGGTACTCCGCTAATCAGGTTGAAAGCATTAAGAGTCTGTGATAGTGACCTGGCCTGCAGCTCGCTCTTTATTCAGTAGATCAAGACATAATACAATAGACACTGTGTGCTCTTCTTCCATTGGTTAGGGGGTGGGACATGTCCTGTGCACCGGGGACCATTGGTCAGTTCAAGAAGTGGGCGATGGCTAGGACTTGAGATGTGGTTTTTATTGTTTACATCTGAGTTCCTGCCCCATGATCAGTTAAACCCATCACATTAATCATAAATCTGGTATTATTAATAACTTAATGAGGTAAGATTTAATAATGTTCTTATTCCCACCAGATTAATGCTTACGTGACTCTGAACAATATGATTCCACACATGATAAGATTATCTATTTCAATCTTCAAGATATACATATATCCACATATTCATATATATATATATATATATATATATATATATATATACATACATACGTACACACATACTCCTGCTATTACAATTTGTTAGTAATTATATATTTATTCATCTATATATATATATATATATATATTACATATATATAAATGAACACCTTTATCTCCATGGGTTTTAGACTAGGAATGTTAATATTTTAAATTCCTATCTGTCTGGTTTTGTGTTGTGGTTAGCTATTGTTTCTGATCTTCCAAACAGCCTTGGCTTCTGGGCATTGTCAACCTGTTTGTCCCTTCCTTTCAGGTGAGACAATGACAACTCAGCACTCATTGTTCTTAATAGAAACTTGCCCATCTTAGTAAACAAAGGTGTTTGCCCTCTTCATAGAATCTCAAAGCTTAGTGTAAATAAGGCCATTGTATTCTAGTCGCTGGGAGATTTAATTTATGTGTGACTGATTTCCATTCTCTTTCCCTCCACATACATAACATACAGTAAACACAGTTTAAACCTATATTCTGCTTCTGCATCTAACTATCCTAAGGAACATGCGATCTTCCTCAAACCAACACCAGAATGTTTCCCTTAAAATACCCTACAGCTGGATACCAAACACCACCTTGTAACCTTGTTCTGTCCCCTCCTATCCTGTAAAGGTGAATCCCTTTGTTCTGTTACCATTTTAAACAGCTATTTCTTTCTGATGTGGTGCAGGGGGCTATGTGTACAATGTGCACTATTTGGGTTAAATATGTAATGTTCTGATAACCCTCTATGCGCTCACAAACTCGGCCGTAAATACCCATACCACGCGCATGACCGCAGGAGCGATCCTACGCAAATTGCGGATATGTGTACGCGCAGCGGGCATGTGTGTGGGGTTAGTACATGGATGGGGTATGCATTACAATATTTTTCGACTTTGACACTAGTGTCAGGGGCGTGCGTGAGTCTTGGGGTGTGGACTTGTGACACTCCCCTATTTCCATGGAAATGGGAGATAGTGTGCCACAAGTCAGGAGGTGTGGACAAATCAGGAGGTGTGGACTCTCCATTTCCATGGAGATGGGCAGGAGGGCGGGGTAGCTTCCACAACAGAGAGCCAGAGGCTGCGCTGCGCATGGACTTCCCAGCACTCTGAATAACAGTACTGGCCCACCAGCCCATCGGCCCTTCTGGCATTTTCCAGAAGTGCCAGATGGGTAGTCCGGCCCTGGCAAGAGGTAATATATTTCCCTGCTTCATAGAATCTAGAAAGGCAAAAACTAGGATGGGTCCACCCCTGAACTGAATGGGATAACTTGAATATTGACATTAGTATTGAGGTTGCCAGAAGGAGCTTGGTAGGGTGAACGAAGCTTGGTCTTTTCAGTACTAGCTAGGTCAGGCCTGGCCAACTTGTAGCTCTCCAGATGTTGTGAAACTACACATCCCAGCATGCCCTGCCACACTTTTAGCATTCCCTAATAGCAAAACTGTGGCAAAGCATGATGGGACTTGTAGTTTTACAACAGTTGGAGAGCCACAGGTTGGCCAGGCCTGAGCTAGGTTCTGTCATCATCCCACCTCTTAGGACATACTCCAGTTAGATGATCTGGAGGGGCACAATATAGGAACAGGCTATTCTTGATCCTCCTACTTTCTCAGGGGCTAACAGGAATACCTGAGGTGCATTGGTTCCACATGAGACAATACAGCTGTCTGAAAGTCTGATATAGCCTAATAAGAGGTTTTCTTCCTTGGGCTGCTACCTGATCCAAAAATGCACATTGTTGAACATGGTTATAAAAATCATGGAAAAAGATGGAATCTTCCAGGAGGCCTAATTTTTCTCTCAGGTAGTCCCTTAGAGAAGGTGGTTACTAATGCTTCATTGTTCTATTGAAGCATGTCTCTCCAATCAAAAATGTAACCAGCGCTAACACTCATAGTCTAGCTCACTAATTTTAGGCTGGGCTATCAACTATGAAGATTGGCCCTCCTCCCAAAGTGCTACCTGTACTAGTTCTCATAGCCTAGACTAACGTTGCTAGGCTAGAACAAGCTGGGTTATTGATACTAAAACATCACCTTGTCATAATTTCAGTCAGTCCTTGCCTACACAGCAAGGGTCTCAATTTGCCAGTAACAAATGTCAAAGCAGAGAATATGTCAGATTGGAAACAGCCAGCTAAGGGCCGCATGTGGAGGTTCCATGGGCAAAAAGAGTGGAGATAAGGCTTGGGACATCTGCAAAATGTACTCAGCAATAAAGTAGAAGCTTAAGAGCTAAGAGCTAAGTTTCTACACTATTACTTGGAGAGGTAGCTGTGATTAAGTAAAATGCATCTTCTGCTCAGACAAAACCTATTAATCCCTTCTGGTCAACACCTTGGATACATAATTAGTGGTTTTAAGCTCCAAACTGCCACATTTACTATTCAACGGTTTGGAGGTGATTCTCTAATTGATGTGTGATGATTTACAAATGGCAAAACTGCCTTCAGTTTTAACGAAACCACTTTGGCTGAAAAACAGAAGTAATCACTTAAACCACATGCAGTATTGACCTCACAAACACTATGGTTTAAGAGCTCTAATTACCCTGCATTAAAACAATCTAATATATCAATTACCAATCTAATTAGGTTTAGGACAAACCTAATTAAATATAACTTGACTATTGTGACAGAATGGACTGTCCCAGGTCCATTCTGACAATGTTTTAGCACATAATTTATCAGTCAGCTATTGTTCTTAAACACGGTCAAGTGTGATGTTTTATTCTGGGCCAGTCACTTCCTGAAATTAAACTAAGAACAGGAAGCTGGGAACAGCTGGAGCCCCTCTAATGTTACAAAAGAGTATGAGGGGTTAAAACAGAGAGTCACTATCATCCACCATCACCAGGATTAATTGCATCAAGATCCCATTGTTTTTCCCTAGGACTGAGTCAGGCACTGGGGCATGATAACAGCAGGGGGTAATCCCCTCATGACTCATCTCTTTGACCAACCCTCATTGAGCTCTACCAATCAGGGAGACCTTTACCTAAGATCACCCTTTGCAGGAGGGACTTTAGTGATGGAAATTGGAACCCTTTTTAAAAAGAGAATGCAAGAGACTTTAAGGCTGTATGTGTTTTTGCATCTGAAATCTATTAGTCTTGGGAGTCTCAGCTCCTACCAGTGTGCTGAGAAGTGTGCCTGGGAGCATTGTAGCTACTGGATTACAAGCTTTTATTGGGACTGCAGACTTGGTTGCTCTGTCTGATTTATGCTACAATTGTGGTCTCGCAGACTTGTTGGCTCTGATATGCTGAAACTTCATCAAACTACTGTGATCATTCATAATTATATTGCATCCAGACATGACAGTGTGGGAGAGTGCTGTGGAGTCTGACGGTAATCAGGTGTTTATTGGGACCGTTGTTCTAGTTTAATTTATTATGTCCTCTAATGTATATTCTCTTTGGTCTCTGTGTTTAGGTGTTACATATTAAAACCATGCAGGTATAGCCAAGAAATATCCCATACACCAGTTTCAGTTCCAGATTGCTTAGTTAGCTCCTTAGGTGTATGGTTAGTAAATGAAAATATTTTCTTGTGAATTTATCTTATTTATTTATATACAGTTGTGCTCATAAGTTTACATACCCTAGCAGAATTTGTGATTTTCTGCCCATTTGTCAGAGAATATGAATGATAACTCACAAACTTTTCTTTCACTCATGGTTAGTGGTTGGGTGATGCCATTTATTGTCAAACAACTGTGTTTACTCTTTTTAAATCATAGTGGCAATAGAAACTACCCAAATGACCCTGATAAAAAGTTTTCATACCCTGGAGATTTTGGCCAGATAACATGCACACAAGTTGACACAAACAGGTTTGAATGGCTACTAAAGGTAACCATCCTCACCTGTGATCTGTTTGCTTGTAATCAGTGTGTGTGTATAAAAGGTCAGGGAGTTTCTGGACTCCTGAAAGACCCTTGCAGCTTTCATCCAGTGCTGCACTGACGTGTCTGGATTCTGAGTCATGGGGAAAGCAAAAGAATTGTCAAAGGATCTGCGGGAAAAGGTAATTGAACTGTATAAAACCGGAAAGGGATATAAAAAGATATCCAAGCAATTGAGAATGCCAATCTGCAGTGTTCAAACTCTAATTAAGAAGTGGAAAATGAGGGATTCTGTGGAAACCAAATCACGGTCAGGTAGACCAACAAAAATTTCAGCCACAACTGCCAGGAAAATTGTTCGGGATGCAAAGAAAAATCCACAAATAACTTCAGCTGAAATACAGGACTCTCTGAAAAAAAGTGGTGTGGTTGTTTCAATATGCACAATAAGTAGGCATTTGAAGAAAAATGGGTTGCATGGTCGAGTCGCCAGAAGAAAGCCATTACTACGCAAATGCCACAAAGCATCCCGCTTACAATACTCCAAACAGCACAGAGGCAACCCTCAAAACTTCTGGAACAAAGTCATTTGGAGTGATGAGACCAAAATTTAACTTTTTGGCCACAACCATAAACATTACATTTGGAGAGGAGTCAACAAGGCCTATGATGAAAGGTACACCATTCCTACTGTGAAACACGGAGGTGGATCGCTGATGTTTTGGGGATGTGTGAGCTACAAAGGCACTGGAAACTTGGTCAAAATTGATGGCAAGATGAATGCAGCATGTTACCAGAAAATACTGGAGGAAAATTTGCACTCCTCAGCCCGGAAGCTGCGCATGGGACGTACTTGGATGTTCCAACATGACAATGATCCAAAACACAAGGCCAAGTCGACCTTTCGTTGGCTACAGCAGAATAAAGTGAAAGTTCTGGAGTGGTCATCTCAGTCTCCTGACCTCAATATCATTGAGCCACTCTGGGGAGATCTCAAACATGCAGTTCATGCAAGACAGCCCAAGAATTAACAGGAACTGGAGGCTTTTTGCCAAGAAGAATGGGCAGCTTTACCATCTGAGAAAATAAAGAGCCTCATCCACAACTACCACAAAAGCCTTCAAGCTGTCATTGATGTTAAAGGGGGCAATACACGGTATTAAGAACTGAGGTATGTAAACTTTTGATCAGGGTCATTTGGGTAGTTTCTGTTGTCATTATGATTTAAAAAGAGTAAACACAGTTGTTTGACAATAAATGGCTTCACCCAACCACTAACCATGAGTGAAAGAAAAGTTTATGAGTTATCATTCATATTCTCTGATAAATGGCAAGAAACCAGAAAATCACAAATTCTGCTAGGGTATGTAAACTTATGAGCACAACTATATATATATATATATATATATATATTGTTATTTCCATTAGTCTATCAATACATTGTTCATTTGAATGTTAGAAAAAGTCAAAAGTGTCCCCCAGCACATGAAAAAGAATCAGCATTAAGACTTGAACACTACATGATAATAGAAAATAGATAATTCACTGATAGGGAAATCATGCTTGAACAGATCTGCTTTATAATGTATAAGTAAAATTAACATTTAGACTGCTTAACAATGAGAAGAAAAAAGAAAAAATGGGAGTTATGGTCTTACCTTGTTGTATATCCTTTTCTTTATGGACATAGGGGGCACAGGGAACACTTTTTATAACCTGGAGAGGAGAGTCTGGGCATCAAACAGTTACAACTTTCCTTCCCAGCATGCTCAAGCTTCCTCTCCAGCATACCCCCACCCCAGCCATTGGCCAGTACTTAAGTAGCAAGTCCACGAAGCTAGATATGTCAGGGTGATTGCCCTGTCACTGTGCCCTTTATGGACGTGAAGAAAATGATTTAACAAGGTAAGACCATAAATCCTGCTCCTGAGTTGCGCTAGGAACAGTACGCCAGAAGGCTGCGTTAGAGGATGCACAAGAATCAAACATGTAAAAACGAATAAACGTGTGAGCAGATGTCCACGTAGTTACTTTGCAGAGTTGCTCTGCCAAAGCACCATGCTGAGCTGCCCAAGAGGACACCATGGAGCTGGTGGAATGTGCAGTCTCAACTGCAGCCATAGAGTAGGCATGATGAATATTAAGGCAAAGCCATCTGGCCAAAATCTGTTTGAAAGCGGCCAACCACATTTTGGAATCTCGTAAAGGACAAAAAGAGAATTCTACTTGCGGACATCCTGGGTCCGGTCAACATAAGTGTGGAGAGCTCGTACCACATCTAGAGAGAACTCATCCAGAGAAGTGGTCGAAGCAGTGAAAGAGGGAGCCACAAAATCTTGATTGATGTGAAACCAGGACACCACCATCATGAAAAATTAGACATGCCAAGATAATGCACTCAAGTCAGACATCAAACAGGCTGACGTTATGGCAAGCAAGAAAAGTGTCATCTACATGAGCCAATGAAGATCTACTGACTCCAAAGGTTCAAACAGCACACTGCAGAGCCCAAAGAACCAAAGACAAGAGCCACCAGAGGAACAAATGGTGGTTGTAAGTATTGGAAACACTGTATCTTCAAATCCAGCAAAAAGGCAAGTTGACATTGAAAAAGGACAGGCAGGGCAGAGACTTGAACTTTCAAAGATGAGAGATGGAATCCCAACCCTGACTGTAAAAAAAGAAAACCAGTCTAGAAACTAGAAACTTTAGAAACTTGGAATGGCCAGGGATTAAGCCCCATGGCAGTACACCATGAAAAGTATGTTCGCCAAACATGTAATAAATAAGAGCCAATGATGGCTTAGGTACATTGAGCATGGTACAAATAACCTTCCTGGAGAACCCCTTCTCCCTCAAGATGGATGTCTCTAGAGCCATCATGTCAAAGAGAGTCAGTCCAGATTTGGATGGAAATATAGTCCTTGAGACAGAAGGTCTGGCTGCAGAGGAAGGTGCAGGGGGTCGTCGATGGAAATACCCAGGAGATTGGAATACCATGCTTGCTGGGGCCACCAGGATCATTGTGCTTCCCTCCAGTTTTACTTGCAAAGCACTCAGGGGGTCCACTATACCACCAGTAGGCTCACAAGAAAATCACCGGCATCCCTGGTTTGAAAGCAGTACCTTGGCAGTTGATGGTTGTGCTGAGAGGAAATCATATTGATGATCGGACAACTCTAGTGGCTGAACAGCAATTGAAAGACATCCGGATGTAGAGCCCACTCACCAGAATGTACATACTGGTAGCTGAGGAAGCCCGCCTCCCAGTTTTTGAATGAACACCGCTGACAAAGCCAGAAGATGCCACTCTGCCCAGCACAGGATGCAACTGGCCTCTTTTATGGCTCCACGGCTGCAAGTGCCACCCTGGTGGTTAATATCTTATTGCCTGACTGTACTTTCACTGGTTAAGCCAAACAGAGGGCATTGTATACTGCCCTGAGTTCCAGGACATTGATCGGGAGCAGGATCTCATGAGCTGACTACCAACATTGAAACATTCGCTGACAAGAGACTGCCCCCTTTCCCCGCAGATTCGCATCTGTGGTGAGCAGGATCCAGACCTGGATCCAAAAGAGGTAGCCGCTTTACAGGTTGGACTGGTATAGCCACCACAGTAGAGAGTGCCAAACCTCCAGCAAGAGGAAGAGTGTATGAGCTTTGATGTGAATATGGGACTTGTCCTATCAGGCCAGAGCTTCCAACTGAAGAGGCTGTGAATGGAACTGGGCATATTCCACTATGTCAAACATGGACCCCAGGATTCTTATATAGGAATGTAAACAGTTCTGGACTGCGAAGAGCCAAGAAGGAATGAATTTTGGACTGCAGGGCTCAGTTTTGTCCCATGAGAGAAAGACCCAGTGAGAGTAAGTAGAACCCCATACCCTGTTGAGACAAGTGTACCATGACAATGACCGGGACAATGACTTTGGAGGCCAGAAGGGAGCAAACTGACTCTCTGAGAGCCTCTGCCTTACCTGGATTTTCAGGAAATCCAGAGGAAAAGAACCTTGTTGAAGATGCTTCCAAAAAGGTCAGTGCGTAGCCCTGTGATACCATGCCTCTGATCCATGTGTCCTTCATGGTATCTGCCCAAACCTTGGTGAACAACAGAAGCCGGCCTCTCACTCTGGGATGCACCAGGAAGGAGACTGCCCTGTCAGGTGATAGGCTAGTCAGCTGGTTTGGAAAGGAGCTTCCTGAAAGTCTAGTACTGTTTACATCTGGGCTTAGATCCCTTTCAGGAAAAACCCTGGTATCTAGATGATACCTAACCCTGAGCTTGTCCTTGAGGGCGAAAGGAGCAAAAACTGGTCCAGGTCAAGGCAGAGCCACTGATGGGAGAAAAGCCATCTTGGACACTGCTAAAGTGGTGACAATCTTGACCAACTCCAGCCCAAAGAGGATATCCCATGAGTATAGAAGTGCCTCTAATGCTGACTTAATATGTGCTACCAAAGGTAACATGTTCCTACGGTTAGTACCCAAAGAGAGGCTCTTTATTTCCTCCACCTAGTAGCTAGCTGCTTTAGCTACCCAAGCAGACGCAAGAGTTGGATGCTTAATAGCGCCTGTGTTAGAATAAGCAGTCTTAAGGAAATTTTCTATTTTCATATCAGTAGCGTTCTTAAGGGAAGATGTATCAGAGTAGGAAGGATAGAGCAGCTAACTAGGTGAGCAACATGAGCATCCACAGGAGGTGGAATCTCCCACTTGGCCCTATCATTAGCTGGCAGGGGATATAAAGAATCTCTGCACTTGGACAACTGGAACTTCCTAGTAGATTGAGCCCAAGCTGCTTCTAGGTGGTCTTCTAGCTGTGCAGAAGGAGGGAACTCAGTTGTCACCTTCTGATGCTTAAACACTGAACCCTTGTCTCACAGAGTTTGCTCCAAATCCTACACCAGAAGAACAGATCTGATCACCTTGACTAGTGCCCCCACTTCCGTCTGAGACAGAGACTCATCTGGCATGGAGGAGGACTCAACCTCTGAGGTAACAGAAGCTCCAGTCTCTGTCTGACCTCTACTTGTGCAGAAGTTGCTGAACAGAGGCCGAAACCTGCGCCTGCACAGATTGTGCAAAGGATTGCATCTACGGAAGCTCTGTCATAGTTAGCTGCGCTGGAGGACCACAAATCAGAGACGCGGTAACCAGTGCACTAGCGGGAGACGGGAGCTGCAAGCCTGTCTACCAATTGAGACAGTACCTGTGTCAACATTGAAGCCCAAGCTGGTTCCTGAGAAAATGGTGCAGCTAAAGCAGCATCCCGCAGAGTAGTCGAGAAGCAAAAGGACACAAAGGCCATCACTGTCCGGATCCTGGGAAAAGAGAATGTTAACACAGACTAGTGTGTGGCACAGCTGCACCCACCTCCTTGGAAGCTGTGTTCTTGGACATTGTATAGCAACCAAGTTTGACCCCACACACAGAAAGCTGATGCAGTGGCGTGAAACAGGGGTAACCGGGAAATGAACAGAGTGAAAAGCACAGACAAAGGGTAGCCTGCTAACAATATATCTATATATGTTTTTAAATAATATAGATATCTGGAGCCACTGGTAGAAGCACAGGCCCACGGTGACCAGAATACGGCAGGGAACAGCTGGGCACACACCAATAACAGCTTCACTAACACATGCAAACAGAAACACTCAATGCCGTGACAAGTGGGCAGTAATGCTCAACAATCCAGCTAGACAAGCTGGTAGGAGTTCTGTATAATAACACTTACCCACACTGCTGGTGGTCTCCTACACCAGTGGTGAAAAGCCACAAGGATGTGGCTCCCTACAAGCTTCTGGAGTTGCACTTACCTGTCTCCATGCAATGGCTGCAGCTTATGTGGGAAATCCGGGAGAGGTAGAGGGTACGCTGTGAAACTGCCTGTCCTCCCGGAGTCCCACAGTGGAAGTCAAAGACTCGGTTGCTGGAGCTGCTCCCACCAGCGCCGGGTGCCTGGGCATCCATGTAGGCATCCTATAGGACACCCAAACAGACCACTCAAAGTAAAAATAAAAAGAAAAAAAATTATAAAGTAACTTTGGGGAACCACTTAATTGCAGCCCCCCAAAATTGTGCCCGATCCTGCCAGGACTAAACGTGAAACTGCTGGCTGATGGCTGTGGGCGGGGTATGCTGGTAAAGATAGTTGTAACTGTTCGATATCGATATTCTCCTCTCTAGGCTATACCCAGAGTTCCCTGTGATCTCTAGTGGATGGAGGAAGAAAGTGATGTTTTAAAACTTTTTTTTTTTAATAAAAGGAGATAAACCATCCCCTCTCTGGTCCCTATGTGGGCTATTTGTGCAGAGCTAAAAAGCCAAGTCAACAAACACTAATGGCAACACAGCACAACAAGCAGAAGGAGATAGTGGGTGAATACTCTATCAAAATAAAGCAAACATTGATCTATCACTAGTGTAATTGCAAAATCCTCACTTCTCCACCTTTAAAAAGTAAATTTTTCCACAAATAAAACAACTTTACATATATTGTAGGTAGAGTTGGGATTTTGTGAAATCCCCTCGCCCTGAACTTCCGGTAACCAAATAAATCTGAGCTTTGGCTTGGGTTTTCCCACCAAGCTCGGATTTCAAACTGAAGCAAAATGTCATCATTCTGGCATCGGATTGGTGTTCATTTTGGATTCTGTATAAGGACCCCCGCGGTGGTGACTCTGCATTATTTGACTCCAGTCACGCTGCTGTATGCTATGTTGTGCTCTGCTGTGTCTATCCACAAGCTATGCTGTGTCTCAAGTGGCTGAGCTATGTCCATCAAGTGGCTGTGCTGTGTTGTGTCCAATCCCCTTTGTCTGTCACACAGTGGTGCCACACTGACTCTGTAGGCCATACTCCACTATGTTTAAATATACCATAAGAAATGAAGTATGACTCCGCAATGTCAGTTGCAAAAAAAGTGAAAAGAAAGTTTAAAAAATAGTTTTATTTTGAGTTTGTACAACCTGTGTGCGCAGTATCCAAGTGTGACTCTGTTCACGTACATAGAAAAGCCCTTTGTATCCCCGCAGTGTGAGCTTACCTGCAAATTGAAACAAAGGAGATTTATGGTAGACTTACCATTGTTAAATATATTTCTGCGAGGTACACTGGATTCCACAGAGCGCCCACCCTGACGCACTTAGCTTCTTTTGATTTATAAGACATTAGCCGCTAGTCCCTTCTCCTGTCGTGAGAATGTGGGTCTGTGTGACCTCGCAGAAAGAGATTTAACAAAAGTAAGTGTACCATAAATCTCCTTTTCTGCAGCAGGGTACACTGGTATTCCACAGGGAATAACATCGGGGATGTCCTAAAGCAGTTCCTCATGGGAGGGGATGCACTGTAGCGGGCACAAGAACCTGGCGTCTAAAGGAAGCATCCTGGGAGGCGGAAGCATCAGAGGCATAGAACCTGATGAACGTGTTCACTGAGGACCACGTAGCCACCTTGCACAATTGTTCTGTGGACGCACCACGGCGGGCCGCCCAAGAAGGTCCCACAGACCGAGTAGAATGGGCTTTGATAGCAGCAGGAGCTGGGAGCCCAGCCTGCACATAGGCTTGTGCAATCACTATTCTAATCCATCTGGCCAAGGTCTGCTTATTCGCAGGCGAGCCGCGTTTGTGAAAACCAAAAAGTACAAAAAGGGAATCTGACCACCTGATAGAGGCAGTCTTTTCCACATAAATAATGAGAGCCCATACCACATCCAAAGTTCTTTCTTTGGAGGAAAAACCAGAAGAGTTGAAGGCCGGAACCATAATTTCCTGGTTAAGGTGGAAAGATGATACCACCTTAGGCAAATAACCTGGGCGAGTTCAAAGAACTGCCCGGTCACGGTGGAAAATCAGAAAGCGTGGATGACAGGACGATGCGCCTAAGTCCGACACCCTCCTAGCAGAGGCAATAGCCAATAGAAATACGAGCTTAAGTGTAAGGCATTTAAGGTCCACTGACTCAAGAGGTTCAAATGGAGACTCTTGTAGGGCATTCAGAACAACAGACAGATCCCATGGAGCCACAGGAGGGACATAGGGAGGTTGAATCCGTATAACACCCTGAGTGAAAGTTGAATGTCAGGAAGAGACGCTATTTTTCTCTGAAACCACACCGACAAGGCAGATATATGGACCTTGAGGGAGGCCAGACGAAGGCCCAAATCTAGGCCTTGTTGTAGAAAACCCAAAATCCTGGAAGTTCTGAAAGTATATGCATCATAATTCTTAGCAGCACACCAGGTGAAGGAAGAATTCCAGACCCTGTAATAAATCCAAGCCGAAGCTGGTTTATGGGCTTTCAACATAGTTTGAATGACCACCTCAGAGAATCCTTTTGCTCTCAGGAGTGAAGCTTCAAGAGCCACGCCAACAAAGCCAGTCTGGCCAGGTCCTGGTAGACAAAAGGGCCCCGAACAAGGAGGTCTGGGCGTTGAGGATGCTCTATCGATAGTCCCTGCAGGTCTGAGAACCAATGCCGTCTGGACCACACTGGAGCGACTAGAAGTAGTATTCCTCCTTCTTGCTTGAACTTCTGTATTACCCTGGGCAGGAGTGACACCGGAGGGAACACATATGGCAGCCGAAAGTTCCATGGAATCACCAGTGCATCCACAAACACTGCTTGAGCATCCCTTGTCCTTGTTCCGAAGACCGGAACCTTGTGATTGTGTCGAGACGCCATCGGGTCTACATCTGGTAGGCCCCACTTGTCCACTAGGAGTTGAAAGACTTCTGGATGAAATCTCCACTCTTCAACGTGCACGTCCTGATGACTGAGGAAGTCTGCTTCCCAGTTGAGGACTCCCGGAATGAACACTGCCGATTTGGCTGGTAGATGGCGTTCCGCCCATTGGAGGATTTTTGACATTTCCATTATTGCCATGCGGCTTCGAGTGCTGCTCTGATGATTTATGTACACCATCGTGGTGGCGTTATCTGATTGTACTTGAACAGGCCTGTTCTGTACCAGAGGAAGGTCCAGTGTCAACGCATTGAACACTGCCCACAATTCCAGAATGTTTATCGGCAGGATAGATTCCTCCCTGGTCCACCGACCCTGGAAAGAGTGTTGCTCCAACACTGCGCACCAACCTCGCAGACTGGCATCCGTTGTCAGGAGGACCCAGTTGGAGATCCAGAAGGGACCGGCCCTGCTCAATTGTTGGTCCTCTAGCCACCAGCTCAGTGACAGATGGACCTCCGGAGTCAAGGAGATCATTTGAGTCAAGGAGATCCTTTCCAAGTGGGACGGCCTGCCTCATTTGATCCAATGAGGCAGGCCATCCCACTTGGAAAGGATTAACCTCTGCAGAGGGAGGGAATCAAATTGAGCGTACTCTACCATGTCGAATGCCAACACCATGAGGCCTAGTACTTGCATCTGGTGAGAGAGGAAGCATCTGATCTTGTCCTGAAGTTTCAGGACCATCTCCGGAGACAGAAACAGTCTTTGGCTGTGTGTGTCAAGCAATGCCCCCTGGTGCACCATGCTCCGAGCAGGGACCAGCGAGGACTTCTTCCAATTGATGAGCCACCCGTGGGCTTGAAGGAAGTTGACCGACGTCTCCAGTTGACTGAGGAGGACATCTTGGTAGTTCACCAGAATCAGCAAGTCATCCAGATATGGCAGGATTGTGATTCCCTGGCGATGGAGAAAAGCCGTCATCACGGCTATTACCTTGGCAAAAATCCAGTCCAAATGGTAGAGCCGGGAATTGAAAATGAAGGTTGCCAATAGCAAACCGCAGATATTGCTGATGCGAAATGGCAATAGGTATGTGCAGGTAAGCATCCTGTATGTCCAGGGATTCTACATAGTCCTCGGGTTCCATGGCCAGTACAATAGAGCGCAGAGTGTCCATACGGAATTTTGAAACTCTCACAAACTTGTTCAATGATTTGAGGTTGAGGATAGGCCGGAAACACCCATTTGGTTTCGGAACTAGAAACAGGTTCGAATAGTATCCCCTGCCTCTCTGGGATAGAGGTACCGGCACTACCACTCCTGTTTCCAGGAGGGATTGTACAACCAGGTGTAGAGGTTGTGCTTTCAACAGATCCGAGGGGATAACCGTTGAACATAACTGCCGAGGGGAATGTCTCTTGAAAGAGATTGCATACCCGGGAGAGACAACTTCCCATACCCAGGTGTCTGAAGTGGTCTTTAACCAGGCCTGGGCGTACTGCAGAAGTCGGCCTCCCACCCTGGGGTCCCCCATGGGGAGGCCCACCCCATCATGCAGCAGGCTTGTCTTGTTTGGAAGCAGGCTGATGGGTGACCCAAGATCGTTTAGATTTGGGCTTAGTGGTTTTGGTAGTACGAGCCTGTCCCGAGTACACCTGACCTTTTGCTTTACTTGGTGGTCGAAAGGAATGAAAAGTGGTACTCTTAGCCTTCTGAGCAGAAGGATTAGTACTTGGGAGAAACGCAGTCTTGGCTGTTGCCAAGTCAGTCACAATCTTATTCAGATCTTCCCCAAACTCTCCCTTGAAAGGGAGTACCTCCAAGGTCTTTTTAGAGTCTAGGTCCACTTCCAGGACCTCAACCACAGAATCCAGCGGGCCAGGATAGACGTAGTAGAAGCCTTGGCCGCCATGACCCCTGCATCAGAGGCCTCCTGAATATAGTGAGAGGTTGTAGTAATATACAACATATATTGTCTGGAAGTGTCAGAAAAATCCTGAGGTAGCTCCTCCTCCATTGCCTGAACCCATGCTTCAATTCCTTTTGCCGCCCAAGAGGCAGCCATAGTCAGCTTATTTTTTTGGTAAGCAAAAATACATTTTGGCGCCCCTTGATGGGATCCACTTTTTACAGGGACAGCACACATGCTGCCGCAAAAATAGGGTGTGGTTTTACAAGGAATGGGTGTGGCCACACAACAGTACCCCAAAGAGTACAGTGAGATAGTGGGTGACAGGGGTGGCAGAAGTGACTGGGAGATAGTTGGTGACTGGGGTGGCAGAGATGGCAGGGATTTAGGGGGTGACTGGAGAGGCAGGGGTGACAAGGAGATAGCGTGTGAGTGGAGAGTCAGGAGTGACAGGGAGATAGTGGGTGACTGGGAAGGCAGGAGTGACTGGGAGATAGCGGGTGACTGGGAAGGCAGGGATGACAGGGAGATAGTGGGTGACTGGTGAGGCAGGAGTGACAGGGAGATAGTGGGTGACTGGTGAGGCAGGGGTGAGCGGGAGATAGTGGGTGACTGGGGAGGCAGGGGTGACGGGGAGATAGTGGATGACTGGGGAGGCAGGGATGACAGGGAGATAGTGGGTACTGGGGAGGCAGGGGTGACAGGGAGATAGTAGTTGGTGGGGCCCAGGTCTGTTACAGTGGGAACCTGTCCCAGTGCTTTCCCTCCCCGCTCACCTCACCCCGGGGTCAGGGCTCTCAGTGAGCAGTGCAGCAGGGGTGCGCACCTCATACTGTCAGTCTGTCACATATCCAGAGTCGGGAGGTGGCAGTGGCAGAGCAGGGACTCCAGTGGTAATGTGAAGGTCAAGCTGTGGTATCCCCCCATCCTGCACATATACATCACAGGACACTCCTCAGCCTACTGCTGCTGCCAGGCAGACTGCACAGTGTCCCCAGGTCACCCCATCTCCCTCTTATCACCAAAGGACTTACTCACCATCTCATGGTCGCAAACTCTGAGTAACGGGCTGGGTCACAGTCGGAGCGCCGGCCATTTGCTTCTGTCTCACATGTGAGATCCGGGCGACGCTTCCTGAATGAGGGCTGCGCCATTCTTTCATCTCGCCCCACACAGGAGAGCAGTAGCTGCTGCTGCCGTCATCACACCCAACCACGGAGTGCTCTGGCCGCATGTGCTGGACATGTAGCGGTTATGTACTGGAGGCTACGTACATTACGTAACCTCACTCATCTCACAGGAATCCAGCTGACAGCAGTCCTGGTATTGCTGAGGCGGCACCCTCGACATTGTGGCAATCTACGCAGCTGCATACTCATGTATGCTTTGGGCCGGCCCTGGCCTGGAGTAGTAGTGGTGGGAAGCTGGGGACAGGCTGAGAATAGTAATGGGCAGCAGGGGGCCAGTTGGGAGTAATAGTGGGAAGTAAGGGGCCACGTGGGAGTAGTGGTGGTGGGGAGCAGAAGGAAATCTAGGACTAGTAGTGGGAAGCAGGAGGCCTGCTGGGAGCAGTATTGGGAAGAAGGAGGCCTGCTGGGAGCAGTAGTGGGAAGCAAGGGGCCGGCTGGGAGCAGTAGTGGGAAGCAAGGGGTCGACTGGGAGCAGTAGTGGGAAGCAAGGGGCTGGCTGGGAGCAGTAGTGTGAAGCAGGGCAGAATGGAAGTGGAAGGAAACAATAATCTCTCCTCCTCCCTGCAACACCTGGGTCCCAGCAGCCGTGAGTCCCACCGCTGACAGCAGCAGCCTCACACAAGAAGGACAGCTGCACTTCTTGCTTCTAGACAGCAGCACCAGCACTCAGTCTCTCCATACTGTGTGGGTCAGCCACAGGCAGCCCCCCTCTCTCCTCCCAGCAGCGGCCAGCAAGCTCTCCTCACTTCCCTGCCCGGAGCGGCTTTCTCCCCCAGCAGCGGCTGGCAACCATCCTTGTGTCCCCCTGCAGTCGATGTCTTTCCCCCTCAGCAACCGGCAACCCCATCTCTCTTCCCTCTTTCTCCTCTCCCCTCCCCCCACGAATGGGTCCTAGTGCCCACCGATTTCCGGGCTAATCCACCCGATAGTTTATATCCCCTGCGGTAGAGACAGCAGCCCACTGTCTCCCTCCCCCTGTTTTCTGTGATTGCCGGAGGGCTGAGAGCCGGGAATATGTGGGTGGCTGCGGCGGTGTAGTGAGTGACTGTCTCACTCTCTGCAGCAGCGCCCTCTACATATTGGCACTCTACACGGTCGCGTACCCCGAGTTTGCATCGGGCCGGCCCTGGCCACAGTGGGTCTATGTACAGCACCGGTAAGGGTGTAAATAGACTTCAGGCATCCCTCCACATGCTTATCTGTCGGTTCCTTCAGTGAGGTGACAGTGGTGACAGGCAGAGTAGAAGATACCACTAGACGGGCGACATGAGAGTCCACTGGCGGTGGAGTTTCCCACTTGTTACTCAACTCCGCAGGGATAGGGTAACGAGCTAGCATTTTTTTGGACCGGGAAAATGTATTTCCTGGAGTTGACCAGGATTCCTGACGTATGTCAATTAAAAGGTCAGAATGTGGTAAAACTACTTTAGCAACCTTATGACGTTTAAACTTATCAGGTTTCTTAGACGTAGCAGGGGGAGGGCTCAATATCATCATCAATTTGGAGAATTAGCTTGATAGCCTCCACTAGGTCAGGAACATCAACTTGAGTTGTAGATTCCTCATCAGAAGCAACTGTATCAGTGTCTGACGGATCAGTAAAATCCCCATCCTCATCGGAAGAAACATCCAAAATATTAGTGGATTGTGAGGAAGAAATGGCCCGCTTAGATAACCACTTGGCCCCAGCAGGGCGAGGGGTAGGTTTCTGTCTAACCAAAGACTGTTTTAATTGTTGTAACTGGGTAGACAGAGCATCCGCCCAAGGGACAATATGTGGCTGAAATGGCACAGGAGGTCACACAGGGGGCGTAACTTGCATTACAAGCATCGTCAGCATATTTGAAAAAGCAGCCCAAGGTGGGTCTTGATTGGCCACAGGTGCTGCAGACTGACTGGAACGTGCAGGGCACCCAGCACCTGAACCCTCAGCTGAAACTTTTTCCTCAGTCAAATCCGTGGTGCCAGCACTGCATGATGCAGGAGCGTCTGCGGATTTTCCGCCCTGTGTAGCAGACATCATTGGGAATGCAGCCTTAGGGCGCAACAGCACAATATAGCCAGACAAACACAATACCTGCAAAGAAAACCCTGTGTGATGCGATAGCAAATGCAAAGCACAAAACAGAGGATTTAAGTGGGGTGAGGTGACTGAAACACACAGTGAAAAATACAAAACAGTATATCCTGTGGAACACTATATTTTAAATGAATATAGTGATAGCAGTACGTATGATACACAGAAAAGAATCCACACAGCAGCTATAGGCACACACAGTCACAGGTACAATGCAGAAATTATTACATATAAACAATAAGACTGCACTGGACTAGTAAATCTAAATATGTCATACACGGTTCTGGTAATAGTCTATTCGGGAAGAGTGGCCAGGAGTTGTTGGCAATCGTAACTGAAATGTGATGGTGGAATATTACACAATCATAAACTTGCAGTAACAATGTAATTTTTATTTCTTTTCCCATAAATAGATACCGCTAGTTGGCATACAAATCTTAACCATACAATTTTTCTTATTTAGACACAGTATTTTTCAACAACCATTAATTTCACACTGACCACACTTTATAATTTATTTTTCAGGAACTGTCGATCTGGATAGGTCGTTTCCTTGAAAGGAAGAAGAGTTAACATACATATAATGCCCAAACAATCAGTATTCTCACAGATGCTATGACATGCAGTAAGTTAACCAACAGTGTTTATCAATCAACTATTTAGTTATGAATACATCTATTAAAACTATTCACCATTTAATAATGACTATACTGCGCATTTCTTACTGGCCATACCGTTGGTGCACATGAAGTTCTTGTTTCCTTTTAGAGATATCCCTGTACTGTCCAATTAGTATAATTGTTTAGCGGCTATATTCCTCTCTTAAATGTTTACTTTCTGGATTTCAAATAGATCTATATCATTTGTATTCCACAGGTAAGTGTAATTATTCCGAATACTGCTAATTTATACTCCACCCTACTGCGGCTAGATTTATTTGCCACTTGCTTGCAACACCCTGCGGGTTTGAAGTGGGCAGAATTCACGGCTTACTATGTGCAGCTGATGAGACTCCGCTGTGTGCTTGACAACTGACTACTGTCCTACTGGTATTCTCCTTTCCAATAACTCATCAGTTGCGATGCAATTCACGGCTTACTATGTGCAGCTGAGGAGACTCCGCTGTGTGCTTGACAACTGACTACTGTCCTACTGGTATTCTCCTTTCCAATAACTCATCAGTTGCGATGCAAGATATACTTTGTAATTACTCCCGGTGACTATACCGTAACTGATGCAAGGGAGTCGATTACTAATTGAAATTCTGTTACTCTGTGGGGCTGTCTGATTCTATAGTATGCAGTACTTCTTTTGTTTAATTTTATACTATGAGTCTCATATAAGCTGATACCTCTCTCAGTAAATCCTTTAAATATATGGATCAGCCAGTTATATCAGTCTTCACCAAGGTAATGATATACTTTCCCTTTTTACTACGCGGCCACTAGATGGCAGAAGTCTGAGGAGATGCTGCAAGAAATCTCTTTCCCTGTGTGGCTACGGTGTAACCTGAGCTGAGGGGAGGCTGAGTCAATTCCCTTCAATGTGCGGCCACTGTATACCATTACCAGAGGGGGTGCGTAGATAAATCCCCTTCTCTGAAAAGCCTTTCTCTTCTTGGCTATAACAGGTATCCACCCCTGACCTAATTGGGAATGTCCGTGGCCCGCCCAGCACTATTGTCACTCACTGCTTGGTTTCCGCTCTCATCCACCCAGCTTGGAGGAATCTTTCTCTGTCACCTCCCGGAAGGCGGGACTCCGTCAACTCTCTCCTCACACTGACCTGACGAGCTCCGTCCTCCGATCCCGCAGCCGCGGCTCTCTCTCCTCCGGCATGGACGCCCACCACTCTGGTCTCAGTGTGCCACTGGGGTCCCTCGGGCTGTACGCTCAGGTTAGTGCTCCCGTCGAGGTGGGTAACGCTAGCCGGGGGCTCTTTTCGGCTCCTTGTGTCACTCAGCCGTTGCCGCGCAGCTCCGACTCTCTCTCTCTCTTCCCTCAGACTCCGTCAACGGTCCTCCGCGCTTCCCCGTTTTATCTCCTCCGCTGGGGTTCCCGGATCTGTCCCGCCACTGGCTCAATACACGCGCCACTCTACCATCCTCCAGCAGCGCTCCCCCCAGTTCTGCTAGTGGTTAAGTCCGGGGTGCAGGAGGCCCTATAATCGCTGTACTAACAACGGTTTCGCCTGTCCCATTTAGCCTCTGTGAGGGTGAAATGAATTTCACTAACTATTCCCCTATGGGGCATTCTTATTATAGGCATGCAAAACACTTGGACCATATCATAACATATAACTTTAACAGGTTCCCCATGGATGACAGGGTATTACACATATACATATGTATGTATACAGATATAAAAATGCACAGTAAACACTGGATGTATATGACAGAATACTTTTACTAAATATTCATATAGCAGTACACTGGTTCTTAACTCTATCTAAAATGACATGTAGAATACTTAAGTGTCTGTAAATACACAGCGCTGCTAAGACAGGCGGTTTTACAGAGGAGACAGTGCCCAGCAGTCCCAGAGATCAGCCCAGCTATGTAATGGTGCCAAAATCTCTTCAGGGAGTGAGGGAGAGAGATAGATGCAGCTCCAGGGTAGGAACACCAGCAGTAGATGGCGCCCGGAGCTGGGCGAGGGGCTACAGGTCAGCTCTGTATCCCCTCTGCTGGACTTCACCACCGGGTACTATGGAGCCTATTACAAACTGATTTTTGGTAAATCTGACCTGTGCTCCCTGCCCTGGTGGATATAGTGGGGTTATCGTTCACTAATGTGTCGCCTTGAAGTGGTTTGGTTGAACTGCTTTGGGGGTGTCCTACGCCCTAGACTTGAACCCTTAGAATGTTAAGGTTACTTGGATGTAAGGTAAGCCCGTAATTTTGGCCAAGATTGTGCAAAAAAAACCTATATTTAATAGCAAAAATTATTAAAATTTGAATTAGTAATGTTTTAATAGTGCACCTGAATTCTTTCTCTTTGTGTGTGGCACTAAAGGTCTCAGCAGGGTAGCACCTCTCATTACATGTAGTTAGGGTGTGCAGTCTAGGCCCCCCTCTTTATATATCCTATATTGTGTTTTCAATTCCAGGAATTTAAAGGCAACATATACTGGTGGGTTATGGATCAACAGATTGACAGTCAGGAGGTCGAAACCAAATGGTCGACAAGCACAATGTCGACATGGCTGACAGGTCAACATGGAAATGGTTGACACATGAAAAGGTCAACATGAGTTTTTGATGTATTTCTGGTGTCAAAATGCTCCTTTCAGCACGTGGACCCCCAATTAGTGCACCGCTTCGCTCGCCATTTAAAGGGCAAAGGTTACTATTCCCAATTGTAGTTCACATGGATAGTAAAGTATGAAAAAGTCCTGAAAATGAAAAAAAATCCAAAAAACTCATGTCAACCTTTACATGTGTCGACCATTGTCATGTCAACCTTTTGACCATGTTGACCTAGTAACATAGTAACATAGTATCTGAGGTTGAAAAAAGACAATTGTCCATCGAGTTCAACCTATTTGTGGTCTCCTATGCATGATGATTTGACTAAAATTTCTGACTGATGCTGCTGTCAGCCATTGCATTTTATCCCTATTTATAGTAACTATAATGCATGACTATGCACCATACCCCTGGATATCCTTATCCAATAGGAATTTATCTAACCCATTCTTAAAGGTGTTGACAGATTCCGCCATTACAACTCCCTCGGGCAGGGAATTCCAAACATGTATTGTCCTTACCGTGAAAAAGCCTTTACGCCGTATTGTGCGGAACCTCCTCTCCTCTAACCTGAGCGAGTGTCCACGAGTCCTCTGTGTTGATCTAACCAAAAACAGGTCCCGTGCAAGCTCTGTGTATTGTCCCCTTATATATTTGTAGATGTGGATCATATCCCCTCTTAGTCTCCGCTTTTCCAATGTAAACATGCCTAGTCTTTCAAGCCTTTCCTTGTATTCCATCGTCTCCATGCCCTTAATTAGTTTGGTCGCCCTCCTCTGTACCTTTTCAAGCTCCAGGATATCCTTTTTGTAGTACGGTGCCCAGAATTGTACACAGTATTCAAGGTGTGGCCTCACTAGTGATTTATATAACGGGAGTATAATACTCTCGTCCCTAGCATCAATACCCCGTTTTATGCATGCTAATATCTTATTAGCCTTCTTTGCTGCAGTCCTACTTTGGGTACTACTGCTTAGCTTGCTATCTATGAGGACACCTAAGTCCTTTTCCAGTACAGAATCCCCTAATTTTACCCCATTTAGTAGGTAGGTGTAATTTATGTTCTTGTTACCACAGTGCATTACCTTACACTTGTCTGTGTTGAAGCGCATTCTCCATTTGGCTGCCCATGCTTCTAATTTAACTAAGTCGTTCTGAAGAGACTCGGCATCCTCCTCTGTATTTATAGCCTTACACAATTTGGTATCATCTGCAAAAATTGACACCATGCTCTCTAGACCTTCTGTTAGGTCGTTAATGAAAATATTGAACAATAGTGGTCCTAATACTGAGCCTTGCGGCACACCACTTAGCACTTCAGTCCAAGTTGAAAAAGATCCATTAACCACAACGCGCTGCTTCCTATTATCTAACCAGTTTTTGACCCAAGTGCATATTGTGCTTCCTAGCCCTGATTCTTGTAGCTTGTAGATAAGTCTCATGTGTGGTACAGTATCGAACGCTTTGGCAAAGTCTAAAAAGATTACATCCACGTCTTTACCCTGATCTAGGTTTGCGCTTACTGTTTCATAAAAGCCAAGTAAGTTGGTTTGACAGGATCTGTCCTTCATAAACCAATGTTGATTCCTTTTAATGACCTTATTGGTTTCAAGGAACTTATGAATACTATCTCTTAGAATACCTACCAATACTTTCCCCACTATAGATGTAAAACTAACTGGTCTATAATTACCTGGTTCAGCTTTACTTCCCTTTTTGAATATAGGCACTACTTCCGCTATACGCCAGTCTATAACTGAATCCTTAAAGATCAAAGATAGCGGTTTTGCCAGTTCAGAGTGAAGCTCCATTAGAACCCTTGGATGAATACCATCGGGCCCTGGTGATTTATTAATCTTTAAATGTTTTAATCGGTCACAGACTACTTCCTCGCTTAAATAAGTACCTATCAGTGTGATATTCTCATTATTGAGATTGTGCGTTAGTCCCTGAATTGGGTCCTCACGAGTGAATACTGTTGCAAAAAAACTCATTTAGTGTGTCCGCTATGTCATTATCATTTCTCTGACGTCCTAGTGGATGCTGGGTACTCCGTAAGGACCATGGGGTATAGACGGGCTCCGCAGAAGACTGGGCACTCTTAAAAGAAAGATTAGGTACTATATCTAGTGTGCACTGGCTCCTCCCTCTATGCCCCTCCTCCAGACCTCAGTTAGGGAAACTGTGCCCGGAAGAGCTGACATTACTAGGAAAGGATTTGGAATCCAGGGTAAGACTCATACCAGCCACACCAATCACACCGTACAACTCGTGATAACTATACCCAGTTAACAGTATGAACAATAACTGAGCCTCTCTCAACAGATGGCTCATACAATAACCCTTTAGTTAAGCAATAACTATATACATGTATTGCAGAGAGTCCGCACTTGGGACGGGCTCCCAGCATCCACTACGGACTACGAGAAATAGAATTACCGGTGAGTAAATTCTTATTTTCTCTGACGTCCTAGTGGATGCTGGGTACTCCGTAAGGACCATGGGGATTATACCAAAGCTCCCAAACGGGCGGGAGAGTGCGGATGACTCTGCAGCACCGAATGAGCAAACTCAAGGTCCTCCTCAGCCAGGGTATCAAACTTGTAGAATTTTGCAAAAGTGTTTGAACCCGACCAAGTAGCAGCTCGGCAAAGTTGTAAAGCCGCCCAAGAAGAGTCCACCTTCCTCGTGGAATGGGCTTTTACTAATTTAGGATGCGGCAGTCCAGCCGCAGAATGTGCAAGCTGAATCGTGCTACAGATCCAGCGAGCAATAGTCTGCTTTGAAGCAGGAGCACCCAGCTTGTTGGGTGCATGCAGGATAAAAAGCGAGTCAGTTTTTCTGACTCTAGCCGTCCTGGAAACATAAAATTTCAGGGCCCGGACTACGTCCAGCAACTTGGAATCCTCCAAGTCCCTAGTAGCCGCAGGCACCACAATAGGTTGGTTCAAATGAAACGCTGATACCACCTTAGGGAGAAATTGGGGACAAGTCCTCCATTCTGCCCTTTCCATATGGAAGATCAGATATGGGCTTTTACATGACAAAGCCGCCAATTCTGACACACGCCTAGTCCAAGCTAAGGCCAAAAGCATGACCACTTTCCACGTGAGATATTTTAGCTCCACGGTGTTAAGTGGCTCAAACCAGTGGGATTTTAGGAATCCAACACACGTTAAGATCCCAAGGTGCCACTGGAGGCACAAAAGGGGATGAATATGCAGCACCCCTGTAACAACGTCCGAACTTCAGGCAGTGAAGCCAGTTCTTTTTGAGAGAAAAAGGGATAGGGCCGAAATCTTGGCCTTTATGGATCCTAATTTTAGGCCCATAGTCACTCCTGACTGTAGGAAGTGCAGGAATCGACCCCCCTGGAATTCCTCTGTAGGGCCTTCCCGGCCACACACCAAGCAACCTATTTTCGCCATATACAGTGAAAAAGTCTTGCTGTCACGTCTTTCCTAGCCTTTATCAGCGTAGGAATAACTGCATCCGGAATGCCCTTTTCAGCTAGGATCTGGCGTTCAACCGCCATGCCGTCCAACGCAGCCGCGGTAAGTCTTGGATCAGACAGGGTCCCTGTTGCAACATGTCCTGACTGAGAGGCAGAAGCCATGGGTCCTCTGAGAGCATTTCTTGCAGTTCCGGGTACCGAGTCCTTCTTGGCCAATCCGGAGCAAAGAATATTGTTCACACTCCTCCGTTTATTACAATTCTCAGCCCTTGGGTCTGAGAGGAAGAGGAGGGAATATATAGACCGACTGGAACACCCACGGTGTTACTAGTGCGACCCCAGCTATCGCCTGAGAGTCCCTTGACCCAGCGTAAAACCTTTTTTATCTTTTTATTGAGGTGGGACGCCATGTAGTCCACCTGAGGCAGTTTCCATCAATTTGCAAAACTGCGTGAAGACTTGTGACCATATTGTGGCCGCTGTTTCCTGTGGGTTCCCCTACTATAATACCTGATACCAAATCCCCATTGTTTGTTAATACCAGGTCTAAGATTGCATTGTACCTAGTTGGTTCCTCAATTAGTTGGACTAAGTAGTTATCATTAAGTGTGTTTAAAAACATATTGCCCCTAGCAGTATCACATGAATCGTTTTTCCAGTTTATCTCTGGATAGTTAAAATCTCCCATCACTACTATGTCTCCTACTCCTGCTGCTCTTTCAATTTGCTTTAGTAACAATTCATCATCAGATGCGTTGATACCAGGCGGCCTATAGCATACACCCAATACTAACTTTTTTATTCCTTTTTCCCCGCATGCAATTTCTACCCATAATGTCTCGACAGTGTCTACAGTCCCCTCCTGAATATCTTCCCATATATTAGGTTTTAAAAACGGCTTTACGTTAAGACACACCCCTCCACCCTTTTTATTTAGTCTGTCTCTCCTAAACAGTGTATAGCCCTCTAGATTGACTGTCCAATCATGAGATTCATCCCACCAAGTTTCAGTAATGCCTATAATATCATACTGTTTGCTTGCTGCAAGTATTTCTAGTTCACCCTTTTTACCAGTAATGCTTCTGGCGTTTACATACATACAACTAAGATAAGTATTTTCCCTTGCGTTAGGGACATCTTTCACCTTATGTAGCAAGGATGACCTGTAATCGTCATTGGTTAGTGCTTTGGTAAAATCCCTTTTAGTACCCATGTTAGTAACCTTACCGCCTGCTCTTACCCTCCCCCCAACTTCTCCCCCATTTCGTTTACTACCGCCATCCCCACTATTCTCACTGCATGACCCGTAGTTTCTAGCTAAACCCTCCCCCCAGACTCCTAGTTTAAAATCTCCTCCAACCTTCTAACCATCCTTCCCCCCAGCACCGCTGCCCCCTCCTCAGTCAGGTTCAATCCGTCACGACAAAAGAGATGGCGCCTGACTGAGAAGTCCGCCCAGTGTTCCAGGAACACAAACCCCTCTTTCCTGCACCAATCCCTAAGCCACACATTTACCTCCCTAATCTCCCTCTGCCTCCCTGGACTAGCGCGTGGCACGGGTAATAATTCCGAGAATATTACCTTAGATGTCCTTGCCTTCATTTTCTTTCCTAAGTCCCTATAGTCTTTCTTAAGGACATCCCACCTTCCGCTAACTTTGTCATTGGTGCCAACGTGCACCAAGACCGCCGGGTCTTTGCCAGCCCCTCCCAACAATCTATCTACCCGGTCTGCGATGTGCCGTACCCGAGCACTCGGGAGACAACAGACTGTACGGCGATCACGGTCCCGGTAGCAGATTGCCCTATCTGCCTTCCTGATGATAGAATCCCCTACCACCACCATCTGACTAGGTACCTCTCTATCTTTTATCCCAACCGCGCCAGAGGGACCGCACCTCTGGATGCTAGAGGGAGCAGTCTCCTCCGGCACCGTCATTTCTTCACTATCATCCTCCGATTCCTCGTCCAATCGGGCAAATTTGCGGTTGCGGTTGTTCCAGCTCACTGCACCTCCTTTTCACTCGGCTTCCAGCTCCTGCTAATAAAAAAAGAGAAAAAAAAAAAAAAGCCCCTCACACACGTACAATCACAGCCCCTCTGCTACTCCAAGTAAGAGACCCTCTCACTCACTCACAAGGTCAGCCCCTTGCAGCCTCACCAGAAGTTTAATGGTACTGCAAATGTGTGTTCCTGATTGTGTATTATAAAACTCACCTTTTTCTGTATTCCTTCTAACTCACCTCTTGACCATGTTGACCATATGCATGTCAATCATTTAGTGTCAACCTATTGCTTGTATTATCCAGATACTGTACTGGTGGAAGCAGTGGCGGAACAAGCAAGCGGTGGGCCCAGGAGCGACAAAATGCTTTGGGCCCCCCATCCCATCTAAGTCCACCCCATGGGCAGTGCGCGCCGTAGGCGCGCGCAAAAATACATAGTGGCGTGGCTTCATGGGGAAGGGGTGTGTCCACAAAATAATACCAATTCATAAAACGGTGCACAGTAGTCTCCATTCTTCAAATTACGCCGCACAGTAGCACCACTACACCAGGTAGAGACCCTTTTACACCTTACAGCGAAAAGATTCCCCTTTTTACACATAACGGCAGACAGCGTGCACTTTTTACACATAACAGCAGACAGCGTGTCCTCGTTACACATAGCGGCAGACAGCGTGCACTATTTACACATTACGGCAGACAGCATACACTTTTTACACATAATGGCAGACAGCGTGCCCTCGTTACACATAGCGGCAGACAGCGTGCACTTTTTACACATTACGGCAGACAGCGTCCCCATTTTACACATTACGGCAGACAGCATACACTTTTTACACATAACGGCGGAAATGGAGTAAGGTAGACCCCTAACAGGTGGTGGTGATGTAACTACTTAAAACTGCAAAATATAGAAACAGACAAGGGCAGGGGGTGGGGGGGGGGGGGATATACAAAAAGCTGCGATGTCGCTTCGGTAGGTGAAAACAGACGGATATTGCGATTTAATGATTGATGATAATTAACGCAGTATCAAATTAGAAGCCATCTTTATCGGCTGAAAAACACATGGTATCGGTGATACAGAGGCAAGAGATGAAACTCAATATAAAAATATACATTTTTTTCATAAGAAATAAAAAAAAAATTATACATACAATATATACCGTATATACATACATACATACATACACACACATATACATATATATATATATATATATATATTTTTTGTGTGTGTGTGTTTTTATACACATGTGATGCAACAGAATTGAAACACATAATTCCTACCAGCCCCAGGGGGTTGCTGCAGACAGCAATAAAAGCAAATGGAGACTCACCATGCACATAGGGAATGAACAACAGCAGCAGCAGCAGCAGCTCCAGCTCCTCTCTCTCTTTCCCTCTCTCTCCCAGTCCCTCCCATTATGACAGTGGGCGCCGGGGACGGCCACGAGATCTTGGCGTGATGCTTGTCAGATCCCCGGCGCCCAAATACAGAGAGAGAGAGAGAGAGGAAGCCGAGGGAGGGGCGGGATATAAACAGGAAGGGGGAGGAGCTGTTAGCTGCCCCTCCTCGCTTTCCTGATTGATAACATGATATTGCAGCAGTGAAGGAGGAGGCGCTGGAGAGAGCATTCCCTCCAGCAGCAGCCAGTCACAAGAGAGTGTGTGAGACGGTGACCTGTTTGTATATGAGGGAGGGAGGGACGGACCCTCCTCCCTCTTCGTGTGTTACAGAGGCGGCAGCCGCAGCAGCGTGTCTGGTGCTGCAGTGCGGCTGCTGCCCGTAGTGCCCTGGCGGGTGGCCAGATCGTTCCTTACGACGGGCGGGCGGCGGGAGTCGCGGGACGCAGACCCGACGGCGGGTCACGGGAGCGCTGGTGTGCGGCTGCGGCATGAGATACAATGAGTCATTGTGACTCATTCATGTAATGCCGGCCGGCGGCTGTGGGCCCTTGAGTGCGGCGGGGCCCCAGTGCAATGCACTGCCTGCCCCGCCAGTAGTTCCGCCCCTGGGTGGAAGGTTCAAATGTGCTGTCACCCGTAGAAAGAGATGAGGGCGCCCTTATAATCCAGAAGGATGTGGATGAGCCCTCTGCCCCTTCCATCACCTGCCCAGCATATTATCAGTCTGAAAAGGAAGAATGTTGTTTTTTTTTAATTCTATATGTAGATTTTTAAACAAGATAACGTAGTTTAGTAATTATAAATTTTGGTGTGTCTAAACTGCCTCCCTCTCCTCTGAAAAGGGCCCTACACACTATGTGATCCGCCGCCGAGCTGCCCGACGGCAGATACAGCCGACGGGCGACCCGGCGGCAGGGGGGCAGTGACGGGGGGAGTGAAGTTTCTTCACTCCCCCCGTCACCCGGCTCCATAGTAGTGCAGGCAAATATGGATGAGATCGTCCATATCGGCCTGCATGCACAAGTGAAGGGGCACCAGCGATGAACGAGAGCGGGGCCGCACATCGTTCATTGTTGCTGCCTCCACACTGAAAGATATGAACATTATCTTGTTCATTAATGAACGAGATCGTCCATATCTTTCAGTTTTATTGCCCAGTGTGTAGGGCCTATTCAGGGCCGGCTCCAGGCACGTTCGAATTGAGCGGCCGCGCGCTGGCGCCGCCATTTTCGTTCCTGGAGCCGGCCCTGTGCTGCGCTGCCCGGCCTTAAACTATTGTGTGCTTACGCGCTGTGCGGCGCTGGCATCTGACGTCAGACGCCAGCGCAGCGCACATAGCGCACACCACCCGCACCGCCGCCGCACCGCCCGCGGACCTGCGCCCTGCTCCCTCAGACAGCAGCACTCCTCCCCCTCCCAGCGCAGCAGGTATTGGGGGCATTTATGGATGGCATTATGTGGGGGCATTTATTTATGAGGCACTGTGGGGGCATTTATTTATCAGGCGCTGTGGGGGCATTTATTTATCTGGCACTGTAGGAGCATATCTGGCACTGGGGGCATTTATTTATCTGGCACTGGGGGCGTTTATGTATCTTGCACTGTGGGGGCATTTATGTATCTGGCACTGTGGGGGCATATCTGCACTGTGGGGGCATTAATGTATCTGGCACTGTGGGGGAATATCTGGCACTGGGGGCATTAATGTATCTGGCACTGTGGGGGCATATCTGGCACTGGGGGCATTAATGTATCTATCACTGTGGGGGCATATCTGGCACTGGGGGCATTAATGTATCTGGCACTGTGGGGGCATATCTGGCACTGGGGGCATTAATGTATCTGGCACTGGGGGCATATCTGGCACGGGGCAATAATGTATCTGGCACTGTGGGGGGCATTAATGTATCTGGCACTGTGGGGGGCATTAATGTATCTGGCACTGTGGGGGCATTAATGTATCAGGCACTGTGGGGGGCATTAATGTATCTGGCACTGCAGGGGCATATCTGGCACTGTGGGGGGGCATTAATGTATCTGACACTGTGGGGGGCAATAATGTATCTGGCACTGGGTGGGCACTTATGCATCTGGCACTGGGGGCACTTATGCATCTGGCACTGGGGGCATTTATGCATCTGGCACTGGCACTGGGGGCATTTATGTATCTGGCCCTGTGGGGGCATATCTGGTACTGTGGGGGCATTTTTATATCTGGCACTGTGGGGACATATCTGGCACTGTGTGGGCATTTTTATATCTGGCACTGTGGGGACATATCTGGCACTGTGGGCACTTATGTATCTGGCACTGTGGGGGCACTTATGTATCTGGCACTGTGGGGGCACTTATGTATCTGGCACTGTGTGGGCACTTATGTATCTGGCACTGTGGGGGGCATTAATGTATCTGGCACTGTGGGGGGCATTAATGTATCTGGCACTGTGGGGGGCATTAATGTATCTGGCACTGTGGGGGCATTAATGTATCTGGCACTGCGGGGGCATATCTGGCACTGTGGGGGGCATTAATGTATCTGACACTGTGGGGGGGCAATAATGTATCTGGCACTGTGTGGGCACTTATGTATCTGGCACTGTGGGGGCACTTATGTATCTGGCACTGTGGGGGCATTTATGTATCTGGCACTGTGGGGGGCATATCTGCACTATGGGGGCATTTATGTATCTGGCACTGTGGGGGCATTTATGTATCTGAACTGTGGGTGCATATCTGGCACTGTGTGGCCATTTATGTAGCTGGCACTGCTGGGGGGGCATGTCACGTGTAGCTGGCACTGCTGGGGGGGCATGTCACGTGTAGCTGGCACTGCTGGGGGGGCATGTCACGTGTAGCTGGCACTGCTGGGGGGGCATGTCACGTGTAGCTGGCACTGCTGGGGGGCATGTCACGTGTAGCTGGCACTGCTGGGGGGCATGTCATGTAGTGTTCCCGCTAGGCGTCTGTGGCTAGGCAATGTGTCTCAGTGCTCTCCCTGGTGCAATGTGTCTCAGTGCTGTGCCTGGCGCAAAGTGTATAGGAGGTTCTACCTGGTGCAGTGTGTATTAGCTGCACTACTGTGTGGTGTAATGCAAATTGCCACTATTATGTGGCCACGTACCTTCCCCACAAAGTAACTCCCCTTCATTTTTGCTGCGCGCCTTCGGCGCGCACTGTCCATGCTTTGGCATATAGGTATGGGAACAACAAGCAGTATGTACATCATTTTGCCCTCCTAACTTAAACATGTGCCCTCCCTGTGATCAGCACCATGCCCTAAAAAGTGAACACTATCATGTGTAGCTGGCTCTGCTGGGGGGCATGTCATGTGTAGCTGGCACTGCTGCGGGGCATGTCATGTCTAGCTGGCACTGATGCGGGGCATGTCATATCTAGCTGGCACTGCTGCGGGGCATGTCATGTGTAGCTGGCACTGATGCGGGCATGTCATGTCTAGCTGGCACTGCTGCGGGGCATGTCATGTGTAACTGGCACTGCTGGGGGGCATGTCATGTCTATCTGGCACTGCACATTATGTGTATCTGGCACTATACTGGAGACATTGTGTGTAAGGAACACTACTGTGGCTATGTGTAAGGCTGCTAATTGTGTGAAAATATATTTATAGTTTGATGATATGAAGTTACGAGGCCACGCCCACTTTTCCAGAGGCCACGCCAACTTTCCGGGAACGCGCGCGCCTTCAGCGCGCGCATGGGAGGGGGGGGGGGGCGCGCTTTTACATTTTCTCGCTCAGGGTGCTAGTAGGCCTGGAGCCGGCCCTGGGCCTATTAGTGTCACACAGCAAAGACAACTTGCTTGTTCGCCGTCTACTGCAATATTCAAATTATTCGGTTGTTGTAAAGATACAGTATATTATTCATATATCAGTAAACCAACAATATAAAACCAATATAACACCTTTCCAGAAACTTTAAAGGGGAGCACCCACTAGATGTATCAAGATAAGTGACCCTGGTCTTCAGTATTCCAAAGTTAAATATACACAGGTAAACGTATTGCAGCAAGTTGCATTATATGTCATGCTGCAATTAGTTGCAGCCGGCGTTTGCCCATAGGAATGAATGGGACTGTGCATGCGTTCGCACACATGCATTGATTTGCGTGACACTAGCCAAGCCATCTGTGCTGCAATGCATATGCTTCGCAGAAAAGAGGAGCATGGCTACATCTGTATCTAGTGGCGATGTGGGTATCATAAGCCGCTCATAACTTTATTGTGATTACATAAACCTTTTACTTAAGCTAGCTTATCACTAAATAAAACCACACCACACACTGAAATAAAGACACGGACACAGTAGCTGGAGTTAAAGGTCAGACGATGTTTATTAATCGCTGACCAACTCTTTAAACTAATAATTGAGGCCGAATTAGAATTGAATTGAATATATATTAACTTTAGTTTGGAGGATGGCAAACAGAAAACCGCTGCCAAACACCAGCACCCGTCACCTAGATGACAAACCACCAAACCAAGGAGGGGAGTACACATACCCCGCCTCCTTCCCGCATAACCCGCATTGTGCTGGCCTTACCCCTCTTTCTCTGGCAAACGTTCGGTTCCCGCAGGGGAACGTCTAAATGTCCAACCGCAAGAAAAGGACACACCTGCCGTCCATTTAAAGAGGGAGCCCCACAATGACCACTTATGCCTGTGTGACAGCTGGTTGGCAGCGATTTCCCGCCAATCTGGCTTTCAATAGCCCACAGCAAGAACAAAAAACGTAGACGCATTCTGGGAGGGCGGGCGGGCATAAACTGAAAGGCAAGAGGGAGTCTAGCAAGATGGCCACCCCCTATATACTAACCTAAGACCCTCCTCTTCATCCTGATGCACAACCCCTTAAACCAATAGGAAAAAACCAACCGGGAAAACTGATCTGCCTAGCAACTGCTTAGTCATTTAACAACCAATCACAAAAAGTTGATCGCTTATATGGCCTCAGGCTTATGCAGCCTTCAGCTTATCTAAGCCGCTCATAACTTTATTGTGATTACATAAACCTTTTACTTAAGCTAGCTTATCACTAAATAAAACCACACCACACACTGAAATAAAGACACGGACACAGTAGCTGGAGTTAAAGGTCAGACGATGTTTATTAATCGCTGACCAACTCTTTAAACTAATAATTGAGGCCGAATTAGAATTGAATTGAATATATATTAACTTTAGTTTGGAGGATGGCAAACAGAAAACCGCTGCCAAACACCAGCACCCGTCACCTAGATGACAAACCACCAAACCAAGGAGGGGAGTACACATACCCCGCCTCCTTCCCGCATAACCCGCATTGTGCTGGCCTTACCCCTCTTTCTCTGGCAAACGTTCGGTTCCCGCAGGGGAACGTCTAAATGTCCAACAGCAAGAAAAGGACACACCTGCCGTCCATTTAAAGAGGGAGCCCCACAATGACCACTTATGCCTGTGTGACAGCTGGTTGGCAGCGATTTCCCGCCACCAAGGTTTTCCAAACCGCCACCGCCATCCGCAAACAGAACCTTAACCAACCAGAAACTAACTAGCTCTAACGAAAAAGACCGAAAATATCTTCCAGAAAAAACTGCACTCCTTCCGGAGAAAGGTGAACCCCATCGTCTCTATAGAACTGCCTGTTCCGCAGCACCAGCAGAGGATGCTTAATTGCCACTCCGCCTATGGCCTTGACAAAAAGAGACACCGTCGAGTTCACCTTTTTGCGTGCTTTCTCCAGCGCCGAGAAACGCACCGCACCGCACCACGCCAATGGAAACGGGGCACCATTTCCGACCAGACAATGCATACCCCAGGCCAGTGACAACGTATCGCCACCACATCCGCCTTTATAGACAAAATCAAGTCTATGCCTTTAACTCGGCCCAGATCATTACCACCCAGATGAATGATAATACAACTGGGGCGACCCCAGCGGCGCTCCCTAGAAAAAAGGACGCGCAACAAATCACCCCATAACATGCCCCTAACACCTAACCATCTAAATTGCCGGGACCCAAAAATCTCAGTCGCCCTAGATGCCATGGGATGTTTCTCCGCCCAAAAAACATATGAATGACCAACCATCCATATGTGGTCTCCAAAATTGCTGACCGCTGTAAAAGAAAATATCCTAATGTCAGATTATGCACATAATCTGTAACTTAAACACAACGTAACCAATAAAACCCAAGTGAAGGAGAAAACTCAAAAAACCTCCCGTGGACCTTGGTAGAACAGCCAATTGAAATTAGGCCCCCTCGGAGGAAAAATTTTAAAAATTCGCTTCACACCCTCGATTCCTGAACGGTAAGCGTTCAAAAACCGACGAGTAAACACGTTTTTGGGTTAGCGCAACAGGCGCACTTATAACTTATCTATACGGACATAGGACTTATAGGAGGCCGACTTCCAGCGACCCAACTCCCGAATAGCCGCTGGTGATGAACCAGCGGCCGCCGCATGGGTAGCCGCCCCAATCCGAAAGGAATGAGTACCGAAGTCCGCCTCCTGCAAGCCCAACGCCGTCAAACATTTCTTGAACACCGATGAGAACTGAAACTTTGTCAGAGGGTCCAACTGCGCGTGCACCAGCAACTGGTTGCCCCCCGGAGGTCTTAACCGCACATACTCTTGCGTCAACCGCAGCGGGCAAACGCCCGTACCTCCCTGAGCCTCCAAGGACAACCAGCAACCCCGACCTGTTTGATCTGTCTTGGACCGCACAATCCTACAGAGCAACAGGCCCTCCTGCAAGCGCACATTCTCGTAGAGCAGACCCGATTCCCGGGACGCCTTGCTGCTCGCCACTAGCTCGCTCACCCGAAAAGCCCCGAAAAAGGCCAGGGCATACGCGCTACTAAACAATGCCACCTCAAATTCCGAGGACGCAATCCGAGGTAGCACACGCAGCAATTCCGCTAGCAGCTGCAACGTTATAGGCCTACGTGAATCCGCAGGCGCCGGGTGCAACCTAGCCCAACCTTTCAGCGCTCTGGAAAGGACAAACGACCCCGTGGGGTCCGTTGTCCCGTGGAGTCGCGAGTGAAAGGCGATGCCCGCAAGGGCAGTAGCCATGGCCGCTTTTGATCTACCGTTTTGGTAATGCTCCCAAACAAAGGTCAACAGGGCGTCGGCCGAGGACTCACCTGCTACCCCGTACCTACTCTGAAAGGCTGACCAATCCCGCCATGCAGCATCATACGCTCGTAGCGTAGAGGGAGCCAGTGCACACCTGGCCAACGCCGTTAAACCGCTTCGACCATCTGCCAGACAGAAGGTGGGCACTGTAACCCCTCTGCCTCCGCTCCCGGAACCAACGTCCTGAATTTGTCAAACTGGAACCGGGACAATGCATCCGCAATTCCATTGTCAACTCCAGGTACGTGGCGAGCCCTAAAATTAATATTGCGCTGCAAACAAACCAACACTAAATGCCTTAGCAATCGCAGCGCCTGCGGAGATGAGGAACGCTGGTTATTAATCGCATGCACTACCCCTAAGTTGTCGCAAAGAAACAAAATGTCCCTATTTGCGAACCGTCCGGCCCATAACTCAAGCGCCACTAAGATCGGGAACAATTCCAGCAGAAGCAGGTTCTTGGTAAACCCACGCGTTACCCAAGATGCCGGCCAGGCCGCAGCGCACCATGAGCCAGCGAAGAACGCGCCGAAACCTTGACTGCCTGAAGCATCCGTGAACAACTGCAGCTGCTTACTGGAACAACAAGGAGCGGGCCACAACACTTCCTTGTTGAAGGACACCAGGAACGAGACCCAAATCCGCAAATCATCCTTGATCTCGCGGGAAAGGTACACGGAGTGATTCTGTCGAACCGTCCCCGCGGTGGCCCGCTCAAGTTTGCGACAGAAAATCCTACCCATGGGGATAATCCGACACGCAAAATTGAGAGAACCAAGCAAGGACTGCACCTGTTTAAGCCGAACCCTGCGTTTTCCTAAACAGTCTGTAATCAAACCCAATAGTTTCCGCACCTTATCCTCGGGCAAGCGACAGCACCCCCCTACCGTGTCAATCTCGATACCTAAATAGCTAAGACAAGTGCAAGGACCCTCGCACTTATCCTGCGCAACCGGTACCCCTAAAGCGCAGAATAACGACCTGGCCACCGAGAGAATGTCCCCACAGACCGAACTGTCTCCGGGGCCTACAAAAAGAAAGTCATCCAGGTAGTGAGCCACCCCCATCTGCCCGGAGGCGGTCTGGACGCACCAGTGCAAAAACGTGCTAAAGCACTCAAAGTAGGCGCAGGAGACAGAGCAACCCATGGGGAGACACCGATCGACGTAGAATTCGCCCCCTATTTTGAAACCCAGAAACCGCAGGGAATCTGGGTGTAGCGGGAGTAGCCGAAAGGCCGACTCCACGTCCAATTTTGCCAACAGACTCCCCGGACCACAATCCCGCACTAATCGCAGCGCGTCGTCAAACGACTGATATCGAACTCTGCATTGGGCTTCCGGGATAGCGTCGTTGACCGACAGCCCCGGCGGGTGCGACAAGTGCTGTATCAAACGAAACTTACCTATGGCCTTCTTGGGCACTACCCCTACTGGGGAAATGCACAAGGAGGGCAACGGGGAAAGGGCGTAGGGCCCAGCCATGCGCCCCAGCCCAATCTCCCCGTCAACCTTCCGCCGGACTTCGTGCGGGAATTCCCGAGCCGATCTCAAATTCTGGCGTGCAACCACATACACCGAATCCGGGATTGGCAAACGAAAACCGTGCTGAAAGCCCTGCAAGAGAAACGATGCCGCCGACTCATCGGGGTACAAGGTAAGCCAACGCTGCAACTCGGGAACTATAATCGGGGAGAAGGCCTTACTTGCCAATTCCACCGGCCTCGGTGGAAGCGGCAGGCTTACCGCCTGTCGCCGCGGTGCATTCCTTGGCCGGGTGACTGGCTCCGCACAACCTGCATGAGTGGCGAAAACGACAGCCCGTTCCTTTGCCGCATTTGCCGTCGTTGTAGGCAAAGCACTTGCCTTTTCCCGTCAATCGAGAAGCCACCGCCCCGGCCGCCCCGGGCTTCTTGGCCGTGACGTCCGGGGTGGGTTTGACCTGCTGCGTGACCTCCAACCACACCTCAACATCCTTAAAACCCGCGGGCAGGATGGGGTTGCCATCCTGATTTCGACGAAACTTCTCGTCGTAATCCCGCCACGCGGAACCCTTGGATTTTAAGTACATATCGTGTACTAAAAACAAATATTTCACCAAGTTGGCAAACTCCGCGGGACGCGATTCCGTGTAGCAAGCCATGAACACCAAAAACCCACGCAGCCACTGGTGAAAATTGCGAAACGCATTTTCCCCAATACCACCCGGTTTCTTGGCCGCGTCAAAACCCTGCCGCATTTCCTCTGTAAGGGTGAATATGTCTACATACTTCCCCTTACGTATTTTTTCCCGCATGCGCTTACGAACCCCTCTTGTCACTGCCGTGTTGGCGCAATGTACCATCTCGCCGTAACGGGGAGGGTCGGAGGGGACCACCTGCGCAGGAGCGGCAACCTTGTGCGCCTCCTTGGCCATTCGCCGCGCGATGAGCCTAGCTAATTTACGCGGGCGCCGCGGAGAGCCGGATGATACGCTGCTAGAAGACGAGGAACTACAAGTTGAAACGTGTAAAGGGATATTTAGCTCACCGGAGTTTGAAGGACCCGGAACCGCGTCGTCCGCTGCACCCGCCTCCGCTGATGGCCGTACCTCCACGTTCGCAGTCGCGCTTGTCCGTGACCTTCGCCTCGTGACGGGCGTAGCCCCTGAATTAGACGGAACCTGCAAGGGAGAAAAAGAGGGGACAACCGGCACCGGGGGAACCAGAACATCATTAACACTTGTCCGCAAATGCGGAGGCGGAGAGCCCGTCCCCCCGTTCCGTGGCGGATGGCCGCCCGGCAGCTGCAGGGAGGGGGCCCCCGCCGAGGTGTACCCGATCGACTGCGTAAAGGCTGACCCGCTCACTGCACCGAAACTCGCGGGGTAAGACGGCCGCCACGCCGTATGCGGCGGGCAGCCGCCCATCCGTATGACGCCGGAAGGAACTGAGGGGGCGCCGCGAGAGGGGGCCAACTCTGTGCCACCTGATACCCACCGCCCGGTGCCTGCCCTGACTGCAGGCCCGCAAAGGCCGGCAAGGGCACCGCGACTCGGGGGCCACCGACCGACCACGTGGACTGCACGCCGGCGCCCGCGCTGGCCCCGTGCGGGGAAAACTGTGTGCCGGACACCGTCATGAAGCCCATGGAAGGCATGCTGGCGGCTAAGGGGAATGCTGGAGCCGGAGGCCATGCAAAACCCCCGGGGAAGGACTGGCTCCCCGCGAAGCCTTGCTGCGCTGCTACCGAAAGCGCCCCGCCGGGCGTCATATAAGCCGCCGAGACGGATGTCTGTGTGGACCCAAACTGAAAAAGACCGGGAAGGGCGTGGAGAGGGGTTTGAAAACCGACGAGCGGGGGCGCCGTTAATGGCGTCGGGGCGTCTGACACCCAGGAGGAGCCCGAGCAGGCCACCGAGGCCGGGGGAAAACCCTGCCATGTGACTGCCGCCGGGGCGGGTGTGGCGGCCGCCGCTGCCACGTCCCCCGCCCCGGCGACACTAGGCCCAAACGGCCCAATATTATTTAAATTGAGGTGCGGTGTGCTAGACCCCCCGCTGGAGGGGGGTAGTATGGGGCCCTGTATTGTCCCGGGGACAGCGGGAGCCGCTACCCGCTGCCCTGGGCTCATATCCCCCAGCTGCATATTGACCCCCCCTCGCCCCCCGCAGCTCTGCCGCGGCCGTCCGGCACAGCTTGTGCCCCCAGGACGCCGCCGAGAGCCGACCGCGGGGATGGAGGAGGAGGGCCGGAGGCACTTATGGAAGGAGGGAGGGAAGTCGTTTCGCCCGCGGGAGGCGCCGGGGAGCGCGGCCCAGCCGGACCGCGCGCACCCGCGCCACGTGCAGAGCGGCCGCCGGCCGCCGGAGGGGAAGTGCTGCAGACGCCCGAGGCAGGAGGGAGAGGAGAGGCCCGTCCCGCTGCGAGCGCCGGGACGCGCGGCCCGGCCGAGCCGCGCGCATCGGCACCACGTGACGAGCGGCCGCTGGCCGCCCGTCTCCGTGCGGCAGGGGAGCGGGCTGTAACTGCCCGTCCCCGCCGCCTGTCTGAAACAGGGGGAAGTCCTCTCTGTGGCGCAACGCTCGGGGAGCGGGAGCGGAAGGCGCTCCCCGCATCCACGAGGCGCCGGGGGGGGGGGAGCTGCACGTTTTGGACGAGGCATGGCAGAGGGGGGAGAATCTGCAAAAGTAGACAATGACACGCAGAGAGGGGGCACAGCACTGTATAATGCCCTAGAGAAGGCAAATGAAATTCAAAAAAAAAAAAAAAAAACAATTTACAGGCAGTGAAAATAAGCAATAGTACTTATCCTTCCTGGGGCATAAACTGAAAGGCAAGAGGGAGTCTAGCAAGATGGCCACCCCCTATATACTAACCTAAGACCCTCCTCTTCATCCTGATGCACAACCCCTTAAACCAATAGGAAAAAACCAACCGGGAAAACTGATCTGCCTAGCAACTGCTTAGTCATTTAACAACCAATCACAAAAAGTTGATCGCTTATATGGCCTCAGGCTTATGCAGCCTTCAGCTTATCTTACATTGCGAGTCTGCAGAGCTTTCAACTGCAGGAGTATCACACATATTTTTCTGAGTCACCTGAAAAGACACACAAATGATATTTGAAATTGAATACACATACACAACAGTTATCACATGTGAGGCATAGCAAACAAACCTCATGTCCCAATTATGTTTGCTTGAATATACCCAGACACTTCCCTATAGCATTTCTCATTAGACTTTAGAGAATACTGCTTGAGGACATAGATGTGACCATCACAGACCTCCTGCACATAAAAGTTACTCTGTTTTTTTGTTTTGCTCTCAACCAGGGGTAGATCCAGAAGAAAATGACAGGGGGGCACTAGTATAGGTGATGGGTCAGCTATATTTGTGAGCGCGCTGAAGGCGTGAGTTCCCAGAAAATGGGTGTGACCTTGCTACAAAGGAGCGTGGCCTCACAGTATGTGCAATCCCTGTGAGCCACACCCCTCAATTTTGTCACACTGGGGGCTTGGGATCCATAACAAAAAGAAGGCCATCACCATTACCTGCTAGCCAAGCCATGGGTCTTGTCTTCTGGTCGATGACTACGTCCTCCGGATGGCTGTTCCAAGCATTGGCGGATGGCTGGGTCCTTTTCACAGTCTGTGAGCCTTGGCTAAAGCACATGAGTTATACTGTCAGTCATTAAAATAGAGTGGAGACAGCACAGTTAAAAAGCAATGTACATATGGAGCCACCCTAATCATGGCTCCATCTGTGTCAGTGCACGCCCGCCTAGGTGCGCCCATCGCAGCCTCTGGAACGCGCATGTGTGTGAGATGCGCACGCACCCCATTTAGTGCAATGGGAGCGCCTCTGTGCACCCTCGTAGCGTGGCTAGGCGCCAGATTACCTAGTCGCGCCATGAGTGTACGTTTGCGATGGAGCCACATCAGATGAGCACAGCTCCATCTGTACACCTCACAGCCCTCCCCTCTTCAATACTCATCTCATAACATTCCCCATGCAATGTCCAACCCATAGCACTCTCTTTCCCAGCGGCCCCTTAAATGTTTACACAGCACTCCATGCCAGCCCCTTCGATGTTCACAGAACTTTTTCCCATCCACCTTCAATGTGCACAGAACCCCCCCAGCCCTCATTGTCCACAGCACCCGCCAGCCCTTTCAATGTCCATAGCATTCTCCTCCCAGCCCCTTCAACATCCACATCACAGCACTCTCCCCCCCAAGCCCCTTCAATGTCCACAGTACAGCACTCTCCCCCAGCCCCTTTACTGTCCACAATACAGCACCCACCAACCCCCTCAGTGTCCGCAGCATAGCACTACCCCAAGCCCCTTTAACGTCCACAGTACAGCACTCCCCTTCAGCACCTTCAATGTCCACAGCACAGCACTCTCCCCAAGTTCTTTCAAGGTCCACAGTACTTTTCCCAATTCCCTTCAAGTTCCACAGTACAGCACTTTCCTCACAGTCCCTTCAACGTACATAGCACAGTACTCTCCCTCAGACCCTTCAACGTCCACAGCACTCCCCCAGCTCCTTTAATGTCCACAGTACAGCACTCTCCCCAGCCCCTCATGTCCACAATACAGCACCAAAGCCAGATCTATGTTCACAGCACAGCACTACCCCCAGCCCCTTCAACATCCACAGCACAGCACTCTTCCCCTTCAATGTCCAAAGCACAGCACTCCCCAATCCCCTTTAATGCCTACAGCAACCCCCGCCAGCCCCTTTAAAATCTACAGCACACTTTGACCCCCTTCTTTAATGTGCACAATTCCCCCCCCCCCCCCCCCCCCCACACACACACACACACCCCTAATGTTCACAGCATACTGCTCCACCTCTCAGCTCCTTCAATGTCCATGGCACAATCCACTGAGCTCACAGAACTGAGCCCTGCCTCCTCCAATACTCACCAGGCAGTGCATACCCTCCAACTGTACCTTTTTGGCAGACACAGTACCTTATTTTTATGGTCTGTACCTTCCAAAAAGGGTTTTGCATCAATTTTTGGCTCTCCAAATTTACATTAAAAAATATAGGAAAGAGGGCGTGGCCATGCACCCTTTACCTGTGGCCACGCCCACTTTCCTAATTTGTAGCGGTGTTCATGTGTAAAATGTTGGAGGGTATGGTAGTGTCCTGTTCAAGCTTAATGGCTTTAGTGTCTGCTGCCACACATGTGCAGTAGCACATATTACTGGAAGGACATCTGCTGCTAAAACCGTGATGGGTCCTAGTGCCCGCCGGCTCAATCAAACCCGATGAGTTTGTAGCAGTGGCAGTGCTGCTAACCTCTTTCCAAAATATGCCAGAAACAACAGTGGGAGGAGGCACAGTCCTGAGTGCTCACCTCCACCCCTCCCCCCTTGGATTTATGGATTTGCCTACTTCAGTATTTGCTTCACAGCATTCTGCTTCAGAATGTGCCGGCAAACCTACTTCACCATTTGCTTTACAGCATTCTGCCTCAGTCTACACTAGCAAACCTGCTTCAGCATTTACTACACAGCATTTAGCCTCAGTGTACTCCAGTACACCGTGGGGGTCATTCTGAGTTGATCGCACGTAGCAACTTTTTGCTACCCGTGCGATCAACTCGATGCCGCCTATGAGGGAGGGTTTTTTTGCATAGCAAGGCTGCGAACGCTAGTGCAGCCCTGCTATGCACAAAAAGTTTTGTGTGGAAAAAGACCAGGGTAACAGTTACTTACCCTGTGCGATCGATCCAGCGATGCAGGTCCTGGAATTGATGTCAGACATCCGCCCTCTAAACGCCTGGATACGCCTGCGTTGGACTCACCACTCCCAGAAAACGGTGAGTTGCTGCCCAGGAATGCCTTCCTGCTGTCATGGCGCAACCATTTTCGTCGTTCTACTGGTCGTTGCCCGGTGACGCCAATGATGCGCATGCACATTGCGGCCGCCGCGCAGGCGCAGAACCGACCCATTCGCACCGCTGTGACAACCAGCAGCGTGTAAACGGGTCGACATGACCCCCAGTGTTCATTAATTGTTGACAACTTTTTGCTCAAGTGCAATCAAGCAAACCTGCTTCAGTATTGCTTCACAGCATGTATCACTGCAGCCTGCTCCAGTTCCAGTGTTTCCTGAAGTCAGCTCCAGTTGTGCTTCCAACACCCAATTCCAGTGTATTCTTGCAGCCTGCTTCAGTCATGCTCCAACATATAGATCTAGGGGGTAATTCTGAGTTGATCGCAGCAGCAAGTTTGTTAGCAATTGGGGAAAACTACTATGTGCACTGCAGGGGGGGGGCAGATATAACATTTGCAGAGAGAGTTAGATTTGGGTGGGTTATTTTGTTTCTGTGCAGGGTAAATAATGGATGCTTTATTTTTACACTGCAATTTAGGTTTCAGTTTGAACACATCCCACCCAAATCTAACTCTCTTAGCACATGTTATATCTGTCCCCCCTGCAGTGCACATGGTTTTGCCCAACTGTTAACAAATTTTCTGCTGCGATCAACTCAGAATTAGGCCCCTAGTGTTTCCTGTAGCTTTCTTCAGTTGTACTTCCAGTACCCAGTTCCTGTGTAATTGCAATATGCTCCAAGAGAGCCTGTGGATTTAGCACTATGTAGGTTATTTTGGTAGTCTGCACCAGTTCTCAATGTCTGTCCCACTCATTCGGCAGCATCAGTTTTCTGCTACTACAAGCGGCCTGCATGAGGAATAGAATTATTAGTCCATCCAGTTTCACTCATGCTCCAGCACATACAGCTAGCCCAAGGAGAAAGCATGTCCTTGCCATATTAAGAAAACAAAAATAAAAACCATCAAATGCAGAGGGGAGGCATTTGATATGCCGGCTGTCAGGATCCCGGCGCTCAGCATACTGATGCTGGGATCCCGACAGCCGGCATACCGACAACTATTCTCCCTCTAGGGGTGTCCACGACACCCCTGGAGGGAGAAAAAATAGCGCGGCGTGCGTAGCGCAGCGTGCGTAGAGTGCCACCGTGCCCACAGCGTGGGCCCGCGGCATCGGTACAACCATTGCTTAAAATGGTCCTAGAGAGGTGGTGGAACTCGCCCCCCCTCCCGAAGGCGCCCATGTAATAAAAGTAAATGTAATAAAAAGGCGTGGTCTCAAAAAGAAAGGGGCGTGGTCACACAATAGTAATAATGCCCACAGTAGTAGCACCCCGTAATACAAATAATGCCCACAGCAGTAGCTCCCCTTATACAATGCCCACAGTAGTAGTGCTCCTTATGCAATGTCCACTGTACTGGTAGTGCCCACAGTGGTAGTGCTCCTTATATAGAGCCCATAGTAGTGGTGCCCCTTATACAATGTCCGCAATAGTAGTGCCCCTTATGTTCCCAGGAGTGATTCCCCTTATGAAGTGCCCCCTTTACAATGCCCTCATTAGTAGTGCTCCCAGTAGTAATGCCCTTAATGGTAATGCCCCTGTGTAGTATTGCCCCCAGTAGTACTGTTGCCTGTGGTAATGCCCCCAGTCGTTTAGCCCCATGTAGTCAAGCTCCAGTAGTAATGCCCCCAATGGTAATGCCCCTTCATTTATGACCCCAGTAGTTTAGCCCCAGTTGTTTAGCCCCTGTAGTTTAGCCCCCATGTAGTTTGCCCGTTAGTAATGCCCCCAGTAGTTTACCCCCAGAAGTTTGCCCACTTGTAGTTTAGCACCCAGTAGTAATGCCCCCAGTAGTAATGCCCCCCTGTAGTTTAGCCCCCCTGTAGTTTAGCCACTGTAGTTATGCCCCCAGTAGTTTAGCCCCTGTAGTTATGCCCCCTTTTAGTTTGCCCCCTTGTAGTTTAGCCCCCAGTAGTAATGCCCCCAAGTAGTAATGCCCCCAATAGTTTAACCCCTGTAGTTATGCCCCAGTAGTTTAGCCCCCCTGTAGCTTGCCCCAAGTAGTAATACCCCTGTAGTTATACCTCCAATAGTAATGCCCTCCTGTAGTTTGCCCCCAGTAGTAATGCCCCCAAGTAGTAATGTCCCCAGTAGTAATGCCCCCAGTAGTTTAACCCCTGTAGTTATGCCCCCAGTAGTTTAGCCCCCCTGTAGTAATGCCCCCAAGTAAGTAGTAATGCCCCTGTAGTTATACCCCCAGTAGTAATGCCCTCCTGTAGTTTGCCCCCCAGTAGTTAGCCCCCATTAGTAATGCCCCCAGTAGCTTGCCCCCTTGTAGTTTGCCCACAGTAGTTTGCCCCCAGTAGTAAAGCTCCCCATTAATAAAGCCCCCCCAGTAGTAATGCCCCCCCAGTAGTAATGCCCACAGTAGTAAAGCCCCCCAGTAGTAATGCCCCCAGTAGTAAAGCCCCCCAGTATATGCGCCGCTACACATACGAAATAAAAACCACCATACTCACCGAGCCCGGCTCCCGTGTCCGACCGATGCAGTCCTTCCGGCGTCCGCTCCTCAGCACTATGGGAGAGACGTCATGACGTCTCTCCCATAGCGTACACTTTCAGAGCCGGAAGCCGGAGCTCAATCTCAGCTTCCAGTGGTGCCGGGCTAACATCGGGTTAGGTGAGCGGGAGGAGATGGAACTGCGATCCTTCTCCAAGTGGAACTGATGGAACGCAGTTCCGCACCGGCTCACTTAAACCCTGGGTATAACATAGTACACCTAATGCAGAGTCGTATTAAGAGAGGAGGGGGTCCATGTGCAGTCTCTGTTTGGGTACCCTCTCTAGACAGCAGTACGAGGAAATAGACTGTGCTAGTATCTACTACAAATGTGCAGGTTTCCGGAAAAATATCACGGTGGCCATTTTCCTAGTGACTTATTTTTACTGCAGTTGCACAAATCACCAGGGAAATGGCCACCGTGCAGCACTGCTGCTGCCAATGTGGGACTCCAGAGAGGTAAGTATTAAAGATCCAGGTGCTTCACACCGTCGCAAGGGGCTACACCCCCTTAACCCCTTAACTTTCTGGGGTTCAATACTTGTATTATATGGAGTTTTACCTGCATTCCTAGTTTTGTTAGTGGTTAAATATTGCCAGACGAAAGGGCGTCTGATGGTGAAGGGGGCGTAGCCCCTTGCGACGGTGTGACCAGCGGCTGCAGGGCATGATGTACAGAATGTAGCGGGTGCGGGGGGATCACGGATAGGGGAGGGTGTCTGTATATGCTGCGGGTGGAGGGGGGCAGATGCGGGAGGGGCACAGATGGGGAAGGGGGTCGGGAGGTGCTGTGGGTGGTTGAGGGGAGGAGTGGGGGAGTGGTGGCCGCAGATGGGGTAAGGGGTCCGGAGGCGCTCCGGGTGGGGGAGCGGTGGTGGTGCCGCGGGTGGGGAAGTGGCAGGTGCAGAGCTGTCATGGATGCAGGAGAGGTTCCGGAGGCGCTGCGGGTGGGGAAGGGGTGGGTGCAGGTGTGCCGCGAGTGGGGGAGGGGCTGGTGCGGTGGATGGGGGAGGAGGTCCAGATGCACTGCGGGTGGTGGAGGGGAGGGTGTGGGGGTGCTGCGGGAGGGGTGAAGGTAAGTATAGTATATATATATAATACAGAGGCAGCATACAGTAGGGAGGTGAGTTACCCTGTATGTGCTGGTTGATGATGCTCTCCTGCGGCTCCAGCCTCTGGATGATCGGCAGGGTGTCCCCTTGTCCTTAGCCTCCAGCCGCCTGCTACTGCTGCTGCCCCAACCGTGGGTGTTGGGGGGATCCGGTGGATGCACATAGCGGCCAGAAACGTAGTTGGTGACCCACCCACGTAGAGCAGGAAGAGGATGTTACTCATCCAGCTCAGGATTACGCAGGTGGCCAGAAGTGGTTTGGTTTTCCTGGTACAGCCCATCCTCAGCTCCCTCCATATAGCGGGATCAATGGGGAGCCCGGCGACCGAGAGGGGCTCATCGGCAGGGGGGCTGTGCTTGTACTGAGCCGCAACCTGCTGCCGCTGCTGCTCTTTCCGCACATTCCTCAGGTCACTATCTCCTATATATTAGCCCAGATCTGTGACTTTTGAGAGCACACACTGCACCCTTATCCCTATCTCCTATATATTAGCCCAAGTCTGTAACTCTGTGCGTGCCCGTAATGCTGGGCGGAGTCACAGATATGGGCTGATCTACTCTATGCAGCGCTGCCACATACCATGCACCTTGGTGTAGAGGCTTCCAATCGTCCCTCCGGTCCCGCGCCGAAGATGTGTGAGGGCGGGAGGTGACTCTCTGACACTGAGCGCCTCTCACTCCCGCTCCCCGCCTGAGCCCCGGCGCCTCTCCCCTGCCGTCTGCCCCAGTGAGGAGAGAGGAAACCCTGCATAGCGCTCCTGTTGCCGGCTCCGATCTTCCAGGTACAGCAAGTCCCCGGCTGCCTCGGGGGGAGGGAGAGATGTGCCTGCCGAGGGGGAAGGTGTGCCTAGCGGGGGGGACATGTGCGGCACAGCGGCTCACGCAGCAGCGGGGACAGCGCACACTGGTGTGCTCCCCGGCTGCCGAGGGAGAAGGGCTTGGCGGGGGTGGGAGAATGTGCCTGGGGGGGGGGAACATATGAGGCAGAGCGCCCGACTCACCGGGAACAGGGACACCCAACACTGGTGTGCTCCCTGGCTGGCCGTGACACAGTTACCCTGACACTGCGCCCGGGTGGGCTGCGGCCCTGCTGCTACTGATGAACGACCACCCCCAGCGCCTCCTGACCCCCTACCCCACCTGCGGCACCCCCGCACCCGCTCATCCACCACCTGCAGCCCCTTCCACCATCCACTGCACCACCACCCCTCCCCCACATGCTGCGCCTCCAGACCCCCTACACCACCCACGGCCCCCACTCCCCTGCCCCTCCCTCAACCACAGCCCCCATACCCCCCCGCCCCCTCCACCCACAGCCTCTACAGACACCCTCCCCCATCTTCCGTCAACCACCGCAGCCGCCCATCCCCCACCCACAGTGCCTCCTCACCCCATACCGCACCTGCAGCACCCCTGCACCCGCCCATCCACCTCCCCTCCACCCACAGCCTCTACAGAAACCCTCCCCCATCCGCCGTCAACCCCCGCAACTGCCCCTCCCTTACCCGCAGCACATCCTGACCCCTTACCCCACCCGCTGCCCCACTGCACCCGCCCCTCAACCACCCGCACCACCTCCGGAACCCCTCCCCCATCTGCCGCACCCCCGCACCGGCCCCTCCCCCACGCACATCTCTTCCGAACCCCCTACCCCACCAGCAGCGCACCTACCCCTTCCCCACCTGCAGCGCCTCCCGCACCCCCTCACCCAGCCCCCAGATCCCCGTACCTCCTGACCCCCTACCCCACCCGCACGGCCCCACTCGCATGGCCCCACTGCATCCGCTCCTCCACTACCCGCTGCTCCTCCCGACCCCATCTGCCACCCCCACCTGCCCATCCCCCACGTGCATCGCTTCCGGACCCCCTACCCCACCAGCAGTGCACTCGCCCCTTCCCCACCTGCAGCCCCTCCGGAACCCCCTCACCCAGCCCCTAGATCCCCGTACCTGCCCCTCCCCTACCCGCGGCACCCCCCACCCTCCCCCACCCATACTGCCTCTGGATCCCACTCCCCCGCACATCCCCACCCGCAGCGCTTAACGACCCCATCCGCTTTCCCCCCCACACCCGCTGCATTCTGTACAGTGTGCCCTGCAGGCGCTGTTCACACCGTCGCAAGGGCCTACGCCCGTTCACCATCCAACGCCCTTTAATTGTGCAATATTGAACCGCTCACAAAACTAGGAATGCAGGTAATACTTCATATAATACATATATTGAACGGCGTACAGGGGTTAAGGGGGCGTAGCCCCTTACGACGGTGTGAAGAGCGCCCGTAGGGCGCGATGAAGCACCTAGTATACAGTATTAGCCCAGATCTGTGACTTTGGGACTCATTTGCTAATGCTGGGTGGAGTCACAACACTGTGTGGAGTCAAATCACAAATATAGGAAATATAGGAGAATAGGATAATAGGAAAATACATAGGAGAATAGGATATTTAGATATAATTACTGATAACAATACATAGTGACCGCAGGATAGATATTATTACTGATAACAGTACATATTGACCGCTGGATTGTGCAGAAAACGGCAGCAGGTTAAGCCTCCGTCCAAGCCCCGCCCACCGCCACTAGCCATTGGACAGGAGAATAGGATAATAGGAAAATATATAGGAGAATAGGATATATAGATATAATTACTGATAACAGTACATAGCGACTGCTGGATTGTGTGGAGACACCAGCAGCAGCAGGTTAAGGCTCCATCCAAGCCCCGCCCCCCGCCGCCAGCCAAGCATCTCCAGCTCCCTTCATATAGCGGGGACAGGGGATGAGGCCGGGTACCGGGAGGGGCTCAGTGTCAGGGTACGGAGCGCACGGGCAACTTACCGGACTCTCCGCCGCTTTGCATCGTAGTGTCCGGCAGCGTCTCCCTGTGTGAGCGGGGACCCAGCAGGAGTCAATCATTCCGCTGCTAGCTGCATGGGCGGACAATCACAGCACGGCCTTCCACCATCTGTCCAATGGCTGGCAGCGGGGGGTGGGGCTTGGACGGTGGGTTAACTTGCTGCCGCTGCTGCTGTCTCCGCACAGTAATTATATCTATCCTGCGGTCACTATGTACTGTTATCAGTAATTATATCTATATATCCTATTCTCCTATGTATTTTCCTATTATCCTATTCTCCTATATCTCCTAGATCTGTGACTTGACTCCGCCCAGCGTTGTGACTCCACCCAGCGTTAGCAAATGAGTCACAAAGTCACAGATCTGGGCTAATACTGTATATAGGGATAAGGGTGCAGTGTGTGCTCTCTGACCCCACCAGAGCCGGCCCTAACCAATATGATGCCCTAGGCAAGATTTTGGCTGGTGCCCCCTAGCACAACCGCTGGTTCCACCTCTGACCTTGCACCTCTTTCCCAGCACCATCACCCCTCGCCCATAGCAGTCCTTATTTTGGTGTTTGTACCCCCTATACTTTAAATAGGAACAGTTCGCACATTTGGCGCACAGCCCAAAAAGGGGTGTGTTTTTGCTGGCAAGGGGCATGGCCACACAATACTAACCCCAATTCCAAATACGCCACACAGTACTGCAACTTTATTCACATTTGATCATGCGATAGTGTCCATAATTCATATTACATCCCACAGTAGTATCACTTTACCTTAAACGTTACTCCTCACAGTAGAGCCCCTTATTCACATTACATCACACTGAATTGCTCCTTATTCACATTACACCACACCCTATTGCTCTTTATTCACATTAGATGACACAGTAGTGCCCTTTCTATACGCAACGCCACATAGTAGAGCACCTTATATACATAATGCCGAACATTAGCAATGCATTTATACACATAATTCCACACAGTAATGCCCCTTCCACATATGAGACACATTATTAATGGCCTTATAAACATAATGCGCCTTACACATTATGACAACCTTTATTAATGCCCTTTTACACATAATGTCCCTTACACATATGCCGCACATTAATAATGCCGTTATACACATAATGACACACATAGTGCCCCCTACACATTTGCTGCACATTATTAGTGCTCCTATACACATAATGACACACATACAGTAGTACCCTGTTACACATATGCCGCACATTATTAATGCCCTTATACACATAATAACACACATTATTAATGCATTTTTACATGACACACATAATGCTCCTTACACATATTCCGAACACTACTGCACAACCAACCCACTCACATGCACACAGCACTCACACTGCCACTAACACTGTGACCTCTGCCTCTGCTTGGATACAGATGTGTCCTTATAAAACTTGCTTCAATGCTAACGTCGGGCACCTTTTTAATGAAAATGCATCTTATTTGCATTGCTATGTGGCTAGGATGCACAAGCAGGTTCTGCTGATTAAAATGATATGCAGCATGCCTATATAGTACTGTGTGAGACTGTGGCTGTATCTGCATATGAAATGCTACATACAGATTATAGGCATGCCGCATATCATTTTAATCATCAGAAGCTGCTGATGCCACTAGGCATATCAAATGCCCTAGGCAATTGCCTAGTTTGCCTATGCCTATGGCCGGCTCTGGACCCCCACCCCCGGAATCAGAGATTCGTGTGCACTGCACATTCTGCACTCATTATAGATACACCACTGTTTACAAGGCTCAAATAAAGAAAGGGGATCCAGACTATAAGTCGACATATATGTTAGGCTGACAGTCATTAGGTTGACCCCATATGGTCGACAGGTAGAAGGTTGACATGGACAAAAGGTCAATATATGAAAGGTTGATACTGGAAAAGGTCGACATGACAATAGTTATCATTAGAGATGAGCGGGTTCGGTTTTACTCGGATATGGTCAACGCCAGTTTGGGTGATTCATGTTTTGAGACTTTTTCATCCATGTCACAAATCATAACCTTAAGTAATCTTGTGGCGAGTGAAGCGGAGCACAGCTGAATGGAGGAAGACACCGTGTCTGAAGCATGGCGCACAAAGCAAGTCCATGATGGGATGCATTTCTACAAATGGTGGTTCCAGATTAAAAAACTACCCACACTAACCCCAAAAATGCAAACAACGTGTCGACCATTTTTGTGTCGACCATTTTTGTGATGACCATTTCTGTGTTCAGGTTTAGGATCGGAGGGGAAGGGCTAGTTTAGGTTCCACCCAGGGCAGTTAGGGTTAGGCTGTGGCAGAGGAGATGTTAGGGTTAGGCTGTGGGGAGGGGGGGTTAGGGTTAGGCACCACTGGAGGGAGGTTATGGATAGGCACTAAGGGGAGATGTTAGGGTTAGGCTGCTGGAAGTGTGGGTTAGGGTGTAAGGGAGAATAGCTCATACTCCCCCCAGTCTGTATTTGATTCATCGGGAGCCCGGCGTCGGTATTATGACCTCCAGGATCCCATACTACGAAAAATCATACTAAACCCATAAGCAGTACCTGCAATGATCTAGTGTTAATGGGAGAAGAGGAAGGGCGCGACTCACAGATGGTCCCTTTTGAACTCCGGGACGGCAGCCTTTGTTCTGTGCGGCTCCGGTTAAATACAGTTCCCTTTGTGCAGCTCCAATAGGGTAGCTTTGTGCTGAGATGCTCAGTTGGAAAGTGGTCAGGACTGCAAATTAGATCCACCAGGATAAAGTCCGTGACCGGGGGTCCCCGAAAAGCTTAACGCATTAAGGGATGGTGGTTTCTTCAGAAGCCGTGTGGATCATTCATTGGAGAAGGAAGGGTTTTAGATAACCTAGACTAATTTATAAATGGCATAACTATTAACAAAACACTCACAAAAACACACACTTACAGTGGCAGATCCAGAAGAGAATGAGGGGGGAGCACCATAATAGAGGATGTTGCCCTTGCTGCATGTGTAATATATGTGGAATTACCTTTTTCTATCATGTACTGTACTTAAACAAATTTACACAAATTACTGTACAGTGACTTCACAAACATAAGTTTTTATGTCTTCTTTGTTTTGCTAACAAAATATATTAGAAGATGTGTACACAAATAACCAGTGCCGTAACTAGACATTTTAGCGCTGTGTGCAAGAAATGGCATCGGCGCCCCCCCCTTATTCAAAATAGAGACAGTGCGCAGCGTAAGCGTGCGCCAAAAATATAGGGGTGTGGCCACAAAATAATACCAATTAATATTACGGTGCACAGTAGTCTCCATTATTCCAATTACGCTGCCCAGTAGCGCCACTACACCAGGTAGAGCCTCCTTTTACATATTACAGCAGGCAGAGCCATCTTTTTACACATTACAGCAGGCAGAGCCCTTTTTTTACACATTACGGCAGGCAGAGTCCCCCTTTTTACACATTACGGCAGGAAAAATCCTCCTTTTACACATTACGACAGGCATATGCGTAACTAGACATTTTGGTGCCCTATGCAAGATTGAGAATTGGTGCTCCCTCTTCCCCATATTTAAAATAGGAATGGCATGTGCCCAAAATATAGGGGTGTGGCTTTATTGGGAAGTTATTGGGCCACAGAATGGTACTGATTCACATTACACCGCACAGTAGTATCCATTAGTCACATTATACCACACAGTAGCATCCGTAAATCCCATTATATCAAACAGTAGCATCCGTTAGTCACATTACACCGCACAGTAGCATTGGTTAGTCCCATTACAACGCACAGTAGCATTGGTTAGTCCCATTACACCGCACAGTAGCATTGGTTAGTCCCATTACACCGCACAGTAGCATTCATTAGTCCCATTATACCGCATAGTAGCATCCGTTAGTCACATTACACCACACAGTAGCATCCGTCAGACCCGTTACACAGCACAAAGGCATCCACCAGTCCCATTACACCAAACAGTAGTACCCCTTATACACGTTACACCACAGTAGAGCCCCTTATAAATTTTACGCCACAGTAGAGCAGGGTCCTGGTGAGACGCCATCTGCACTAATGGCCAGGTGGAAGCAGGTGTCAGAGGCAAAAGAGACATAGGGAAAGACACACATGGGAAAAGAGAGACAGACACATGATGAAAGAGAGAGAAACACACACACAAGAGACACAGAGAGACAGGAGAGAGAGGCAGGAGAAATACACACACAGTAGAGAGACAGGAGAGACAGAGGCACGCACAGGAGACAAGAGAGACATGGGGAAAGAGTGAGTGAGACATGGGGAAAGAGTAAGAGAGACATGAGGAAAGAGAGACACAGGGGAAGAGAGAGAGGGACAGAGAGAGACATGGGGGAGAGAGAGAGAAATGGGGAAAGAGGGCTGGATACACTCGGAAGGCGAAATACATTCCACCACACACCGCATCTGCACCACTGTGGTACTAATCACATATGTACTAACATATACGATTAGTACCGCAAAGGACATCTCTTCCTATAAGCTCTGCCCTTTTCGATGAGCGCTGGTTACTGGACTTCCGGGTATTGGCCCCGGGAGTCTGTTTGCATATGCGCAGAGGGACACAGCAGACGCAAGGGATTTTAGGAGGGATACGAATGGATCCCTCTCTCAGCACAATGCAGAAAGAAGCCCATAGGGTTTTGCCAGCTTTCGCTGTGTGCTACCCTCCGGACCGAAGCCTGGGGATAGAGGGCCTTAGTGCATATGGAAATGCTGTAACCCCCTGAAAAATTGAGCTTTTACTGCATTTTTCCCCTTAGTGCATCATGTCCAGAGAGAGAGAGACTTGGGGAAAGAGACCCACACAGACACGCATGAGACACCGGAGAGAGACAGGAGACACACACAAAGGACAGAGAGGCAGAGGCGGGAGAGAGACAGAAGCACACACAAGAGACGAGAGAGGGACAGAGGCAGGAGAGACACACACACATAGGAGACAAGAGAACAAGAGAGAGAGAGACAGATGAGAATATAAATATATTGTCTGTGGTCCTGAGGAAGGGGCTGTGTCCCCGAAAACGTTCGTTTGATCTGACGTGATACCAATAAAATTTATCCATTATGAGAGTCTCTGAGTGCCATTCTTATTGGAGGAATATGACATTATATTGAACTGGACACCGGAGCATTTAACCTATATATGTGAGTGCCGGCTGAATTGGATTCTTATATATATATATATATATATATATATATGTATATAGACCCGGCACTCACCCTTTATATAATTGTGTATATGCTCTGGTGCCCTCCCACGGTATGGCGGCAGTTCACATAGAAGAAAATTGAGGCGCCACTCATGAGACTTTCTGCAAACTTTAGTATTTAATACATCCTACAAATATTTCGGGCACATGCCCGTCGTCAGGGGATCCCTGACAATGGGCATGTGCTCGAAACATATGTAGGATGTACTAAATCCTAAATTCTAAATTTTGCAGCAAGTCTCATGAGTGGCGCCTCAATTTTAATATAAATAGACATATATATAAACCACGTGTGGCCCGGCACTCTCAGCATAACAGGATTACTCTGTCTGTTGCCTTCCGTAATTAGGAGAGTAAGGCAGCTCCCCAAACTATGCAATTCTTGGACGGCGGCACTCAGAACAAAACGACACAGCACTGCAGATAGTTGCCAACGTTTCAAAGCAAACGGCTTTTTCGTCAGGGCATAAACATTACAAACATACACTCACCATTTATGTGCTCACCATCACCACGCCGCTTCCCGCCGCCGGCCTCTTCCGTTCAGCCGTGCGCGGGTTGATGACGTCACCGTGCGACCCATCACCATAGAAACAACTGTAAACAGTACTTTACAATGTAACAGTGCTCAGATGTTGTAGACAGACAATCATTGAAATATATATAATGCACCTAAGTGCTATGCATCCTACTAATATATATCATTAATATCCTAACTGGTCAAAAACGGATAATGCATATGACATCAGGGTTACAAAAAACTGTGCAAGCCATTATTTTTATTAAGCCCTTTAGGGCTAAGGGTATCAAGTAAAAAGATCCACCTAGCCTCACGCTGCCTAAGAAGCTTAGAACGGTTACCTCCTCTGGGCAATAATGGGATGTGATCAATTATCTTATGTTTGAGTGAAGTGGGGGAATGTCCTGCCACGGCAAAATGCCGGGCAACAGGTTGTTCACTTTTTCCAGAGAGGACAGCCTCCCGGATCGCAAATCTATGTTGTCCCATCCTAACCTTAAATTCGCAGTCGGTCTTACCAACATAATATTTACCACAAGGGCATATCAATACATAAATTACGAATTTAGATGAGCAGGAAAGATGATGATAAATTTTAAATGATTGATGAGTATATGGATGTTTAATACTGTCCCCAGTCAGCATGTAACTGCATGTTACGCAGCCGAGACATTTAAAGCAACCAGGCTTTTTATTGCCCAGAAAGGTGATTGGCTTGATAAATTATCTACCCAGCTTGATTCTTATAAAGTTGTTTTGTTGCGATATAAACGTGAGAAATTTGCAAAAGTCAACCTTGATTATGATACCAACAATGTGTATGGCTGGTTGACGGGTGGACCACAAAACCGGTCGACACAGCAGAGAAATGGTAGAAGGTTTTATCATAATAAACCATCAAATATTACGAATGAAACTGCCACTTCTGCAAGTGACAGTGACCAGGGCCCCCGACGTGGCAAAAAATATAGATCCCTCCCTTTAGGCATGAGAACACGGGCGAAGTATCGTGCAGCCGACGGAGGTACAACAGAAGAGGCGGCCAGTGGAAGCGGCAATTCCAAAAAAACATCGGCTCCCAGGAAGAAGTAATTTTTAATCTTTCAAGTACACCACTTTCCAGAGTTGAGGAATCTGTCCTTAAAAAAGGACTGAACTTTGTACCTACCACTTCATTTGATCCATTCGTGTGGAAAATAGAAATGTTTAAATTAAATCGGCAACTGAAATTACGGGAACATTTCGGAGCTATGGCTCCTAATAACAAGCAAGATGTCATTCCACCTGAGTTATGGAAGTTAAAAGCTCCTTCCAGTTTTGATCCATCATCAAATAATGCCTCAATTAAGACCTTTACTCGATTGGTTGACTCTGCTGTAGACACTGATCATTCAAGATCTGATAGGGGACATTCTAACCTCTCAAAAGCTGAATATCAGGCTTTACAGAATTTAGGTTCTAGACAGGATATTGTTATACGGGCCGCTGATAAAGGCGGCTCGATTGTTGTTCAGGATTTGGTCGACTATAAAAGTGAAATTTCCCGTCAGTTGTCTGATAATACCACATATCGTTTACTGCCATGTGATCCTACAGGATTATTGGACGTCAACCTTAGGAACTGGAGCACATTCCTCTTGCCACTGATCTGCTGAACAAGACGTGTACCCCGGAAGCCGCGAAACCGGAAGCGACTGGCCTGCGTTCCACGCTTGCGGGCCAGACGATACAAGCGGTATCGGAGCTCTGGGAATCGGCTGTCCGGCCCCACCGGAGGTCCCACAGGTACGGACCCGGGAAAGGAGGAAACGGAGAACCCTGGGCACTCCCGACACAGAGGTACTGTTACACGATAAGCACTAAACTCACATGTGTGGCGTGGAATAAGGCAGAGTGCCGGGAGGTCCCGATACAGCACAAATAGTTGCAGTGGATAAGGGTGCATAAAATCGTGATCCTCCCAGGAGATCCATCAGCTAATAAGCAATACAGCTGGGACGAGGCAATACACGGTGACATATTATTATAGGAAGACCTCTAAATTTCATAATTGCTTTCCTAAAAGGACATTCATCTACATGGGATAAGCAGGTCTCGGGACTTTTTCCCTACACCCCTTTTTGGGACGAGTTTAGGTATTGACACACTGATTCCACCATCCATAAAAAACAATAGATTGTTATTATCATATTGTTGTGTGCATTAGATAATGTTTAGATAAAACGTGCTATTTTTATTTTGTTTTTATTTTGATTTTACTACCATAAATATCTTAAATGTGCAAATAAAGCAATTAATAGTCTGACCATTCCTTTCTGACTTTTCCTTTCACTCGCGGTGCGCCAAGGTCTTCTTTTTAATTTGATCCTACAGATGAATTTAAAAAGCAGCTTGATACATTTTTGTTACAGTCTGTTGATAGTGGTATTATTTCAAATGATGTGGCCCGATTGCTCATGACTGATTTTCCTATCAAACCCATTTTGTACACGATCCCAAAGATGCATAAGGACAGGTTGAACCCCCCGGGCAGACCGATTATATCTGCCCGTGGCTCTATTTTTCAGCCGGTGTCTATTTATTTAGACACATATCTTCAGCCTTGTGTACAAAATGCTCCGTATGTATTGAAGGATACGACTTCATTATTGTTACAACTGATGAAGTTGGACAAACTTCCTTCAGATGTTATTTTTAGCAGCATTGACGTTAGCTCACTGTATACTTGCATACCTCATGCCGAAGGCATTGCAGCAACTAGACACCTTATCACTGATAATATTTGGTATAGGGGACCTGACGTCAATTTCTTTTGCTGCCTATTAGAAATGGTATTAAGTAGGAATTACTTTTATTATGATGGAAAAAAATTTCTTCAACTCTCTGGGTGTGCGATGGGGTCCTCGGTGGCCCCGTCGTATGCAAATGCCTACATGATCTCTGTAGAAAGGGATATTTTCTTTAATGATCAAAATGTTGCTAGTAAGGTACTGCATTATTCGCGCTATATTGATGACATGCTGCTGCTGTGGTTGGGGGACGTGGGAACGTTGCAATCCCTTATTGAACAACACAACCGCAGCAACTGCCCTGTTAAATTGGTTTGTAAATCTGATATTAGCAGTATTGATTTTTTGGATGTTAGAATTCAAAGGTGTGGGGACAAAATTAAAACATCTTTATTTGTTAAACCCACTGATCGCAATACATTGTTGCAGGCTACTAGCCATCATCCCATGCCAATACGCAGGGGTCTTCCATTTTCCCAGTTTTACGCGCAAGACGTATTTGTAGTGAGGATGATGAGGCCAAACAGTCACTTGACCTGATGGTGAATAAATTTGAGGCTCGGGGTTACGATAGAAAGACTCTTTTAGAAGTCAAAAGAAAAGTATTAGCTATCCCCAGAATAGATACCCTCAAAACTAAAAATGCTAAATCTACCTCTGATAAAATTATTTGGCCTAGCAGGTTCAATCTAGCTAGTGATAAGGTCAGAAAAGCCGTTAATACATATTGGCCCATCATTGCTTCTGATAAAAAGCTTTCGGGTTTAAATAATAAAAAGATCATGTGTTGCCATTCACGTGGCAGGAATATCCGTGATTTTGTAGTGCGTACCGACATTACTGGTTTTGGTAAACGCAATTTGCCCCTTACCTTTCTGGGCAATAAAAAGCCTGGTTGCTTTAAATGTCTCGGCTGCGTAACATGCAGTTACATGCTGACTGGGGACAGTATTAAACATCCATATACTCATCAATCATTTAAAATTTATCATCATCTTTCCTGCTCATCTAAATTCGTAATTTATGTATTGATATGCCCTTGTGGTAAATATTATGTTGGTAAGACCGACTGCGAATTTAAGGTTAGGATGGGACAACATAGATTTGCGATCCGGGAGGCTGTCCTCTCTGGAAAAAGTGAACAACCTGTTGCCCGGCATTTTGCCGTGGCAGGACATTCCCCCACTTTACTCAAACATAAGATAATTGATCACATCCCATTATTGCCCAGAGGAGGTAACCGTTCTAAGCTTCTTAGGCAGCGTGAGGCTAGTAGAAATGAGCGGGTTCGGTTCCTCGGAATCCGAACCCGCCCGAACTTCAGGGTTTTTTACACGGGTCCGAGCGACTCGGATCTTCCCGCCTTGCTCGGTTAACCCGAGCGCGCCCGAACGTCATCATCACGCTGTCGGATTCTCGCGAGGCTCGGAATCTATCGCGAGACTCGGATTCTATATAAGGAGCCGCGCGTCGCCGCCATTTTCACACGTGCATTGAGATTCATAGGGAGAGGACGTGGCTGGCGTCCTCTCCGTTTATAGAGATTCGAGAAGAGAGTGAGACAGAGAGACACAGTAGTAATTTTGGGGAGCATTAGGAGGAGTACTACTACTACTAGTACTTGCTGAAGTGATAGAGATAGTGTGACTGTATTATCTGACTTGTGGGGGAGACACTGACAGTGGGGAGCAGTTAGAGTCTGAGAGCAGGACTCAGGACTCAGGAGTACATATAACGTACAGTGCACACTTTTGCTGCCAGAGTGCCAGCCACACTGCCATTGTTTGTGACCACACTGACCACCAGTATAATATATATTGTGATTGTCTGCTTAGGACTCAGGAGTACTACTTGCAAGTTGCTGATAGTGTGACCAGTGACCTGACCACCAGTTTAATAATCACCACCAGTTTATGAGTTTAATATATATATATATATATATATAATTGTATATAATAGTCGCTCTATGTTAGTGGGTGATTATATCTCACACCCAAGATCGGGTAAAAAATACACTATTAACTTCCCCCTTACCTGTACGTCAAGATTTGTAATATATGTACTGTCTTGCCCATGTGGATTGTACTACGTGGGCAAGACAGAATGCCAATTTAAAGAGAGGATGGCCAACCATCGGTCGGCCATTAGGGCAGCCTTGGAATCAGGATCTAGTGACCAACCCATGGCCCGCCATTGTGCGCAGCAATTGCATAGCATTGCGAGTATTAGGAGTAGGCTTATAGATCATGTACCGGCATCAATTAGGGGTGGAAACAGGGGCAAGAAATTGCTCCAATTGGAGTGTCGTTGGATCTTTAGACTGGACACATTGGCCCCTAAAGGCCTAAATGAACAACATGGGCTACATAGCTTTTTATAGATCTTTATTGCATATAGAATATATTTCTGTATTTATTATGTATCATTTAGACTACTAAATGAAGGATTCAGCACCCAATCAATGCCGTGATTAACATGATCGTATGTGTTTATTTACATGCCACATTGATTAATTCTTTATTCTTGGGAAAATTTATAATATTGCGTCCCATAGTCTGTTTATTTGTTTTTATTATGAACTGATATTCATGTTTTCACTACATGTTTTTTTAAAACTTGTCTGTATTTAGGTTTTGTTGAATACACTAATGTTTGTTTAAACACGTTTTGTTATATTGGTTGCCTAGGTAACCGATTCTGATGCTTGATCTCTGTCTCTCTGTGGGCGCTCCTTGATGACGTCATCCACTGTGCGGCAGCTGATGAGCGGAACGGCTCGTGGCGGCGGCTAACAGTTTGGCGTTTGTCAAGGTGAGTGACCCACAGGTGAGATGATTAATGTATTGCACATGTGTGGGGGAGGTCTTCACTGTGGTATAAAATGTATGTTCTGTATGTGATTCACATCCCTGACGACGGGCGGAGGCCCGAAACAATTGTTGGATGTTGCTCCAATAAACATTTACACTGTTTGATACAAGTCTCCTGAGTGCCGCCAGATTCTTCCTTCTATAATTGTATATAATATATATATAATATTGTATACCACCTAGCACCTACCCGTGTTTTTTTTTTTTTTTTTTCTTCTTTATACATACTACTATAGTAGCTTACTGTAGCAGTCTGCGGTGCTGCTGAGCTGACAGTGTCCAGCAGGTCCGTCATCAGTCATTACATAATAAATATATATACCTGTCCGGCTGCAGTACTAGTGATATTATATATACATATATATTGATTTCATCTCATTATCATCCAGTCTATATTATCAGCAGACACAGTACGTTAGTCCACGGCTGTAGCTACCTCTGTGTCGGCACTCGGCAGTCCATCCATAATTGTATACCACCTACCCGTGGTTGTTTTTTTTTTTCTTTCTTCTTTATACATACTACTATAGTAGCTTACTGTAGCAGTCTGCGGTGCTGCTGAGCTGACAGTGTCCAGCAGGTCCGTCATCAGTCATTACATAATAAATATATAATATATACCTGTCCGGCTGCAGTACTAGTGATATTATATATACATATATATTGATTTCATCTCATTATCATCCAGTCTATATTATCAGCAGACACAGTACGGTAGTCCACGGCTGTAGCTACCTCTGTGTCGGCACTCGGCAGTCCATCCATAAGTATACTAGTATCCATCCATCTCCATTGTTTACCTGAGGTGCCTTTTAGTTGTGCCTATTAAAATATGGAGAACAAAAATGTTGAGGTTCCAAAATTAGGGAAAGATCAAGATCCACTTCCACCTCGTGCTGAAGCTGCTGCCACTAGTCATGGCCGAGACGATGAAATGCCAGCAACGTCGTCTGCCAAGGCCGATGCCCAATGTCATAGTACAGAGCATGTAAAATCCAAAACACCAAATATCAGTAAAAAAAGGACTCCAAAACCTAAAATAAAATTGTCGGAGGAGAAGCGTAAACTTGCCAATATGCCATTTACCACACGGAGTGGCAAGGAACGGCTGAGGCCCTGGCCTATGTTCATGGCTAGTGGTTCAGCTTCACATGAGGATGGAAGCACTCAGCCTCTCGCTAGAAAAATGAAAAGACTCAAGCTGGCAAAAGCACCGCAAAGAACTGTGTGTTCTTCGAAATCCCAAATCCACAAGGAGAGTCCAATTGTGTCGGTTGCGATGCCTGACCTTCCCAACACTGGACGTGAAGAGCATGCGCCTTCCACCATTTGCACGCCCCCTGCAAGTGCTGGAAGGAGCACCCGCAGTCCAGTTCCTGATAGTCAGATTGAAGATGTCAGTGTTGAAGTACACCAGGATGAGGAGGATATGGGTGTTGCTGGCGCTGGGGAGGAAATTGACCAGGAGGATTCTGATGGTGAGGTGGTTTGTTTAAGTCAGGCACCCGGGGAGACACCTGTTGTCCGTGGGAGGAATATGGCCATTGACATGCCTGGTGAAAATACCAAAAAAATCAGCTCTTCGGTGTGGAAGTATTTCAACAGAAATGCGGACAACAGGTGTCAAGCCGTGTGTTGCCTTTGTCAAGCTGTAATAAGTAGGGGTAAGGACGTTAACCACCTCGGAACATCCTCCCTTATACGTCACCTGCAGCGCATTCATAATAAGTCAGTGACAAGTTCAAAAACTTTGGGTGACAGCGGAAGCAGTCCACTGACCAGTAAATCCCTTCCTCTTGTAACCAAGCTCACGCAAACTACCCCACCAACTCCCTCAGTGTCAATTTCCTCCTTACCCAGGAATGCCAATAGTCCTGCAGGCCATGTCACTGGCAATTCTGACGAGTCCTCTCCTGCCTGGGATTCCTCCGATGCATCCTTGAGTGTAATGCCTACTGCTGCTGGCGCTGCTGTTGTTGCTGCTGGGAGTCGATCGTCATCCCAGAGGGGAAGTCGTAAGCCCACTTGTACTACTTCCAGTAAGCAATTGACTGTCCAACAGTCCTTTGCGAGGAAGATGAAATATCACAGCAGTCATCCTGCTGCAAAGCGGATAACTGAGGCCTTGACAACTATGTTGGTGTTAGACGTGCATCCGGTATCCGCCGTTAGTTCACAGGGAACTAGACAATTTCTTGAGGTAGTGTGCCCCCGTTACCAAATACCATCTAGGTTCCACTTCTCTAGGCAGGCGATACCGAGAATGTACACGGACGTCAGAAAAAGACTCACCAGTGTCCTAAAAAATGCAGTTGTACCCAATGTCCACTTAACCACGGACATGTGGACAAGTGGAGCAGGGCAGGGTCAGGACTATATGACTGTGACAGCCCACTGGGTAGATGTATGGACTCCCGCCGCAAGAACAGCAGCGGCGGCACCAGTAGCAGCATCTCGCAAACGCCAACTCTTTCCTAGGCAGGCTACGCTTTGTATCACCGCTTTCCAGAATACGCACACAGCTGAAAACCTCTTACGGCAACTGAGGAAGATCATCGCGGAATGGCTTACCCCAATTGGACTCTCCTGTGGATTTGTGGCATCGGACAACGCCAGCAATATTGTGTGTGCATTAAATATTGGCAAATTCCAGCACGTCCCATGTTTTGCACATACCTTGAATTTGGTGGTGCAGAATTTTTTAAAAAACGACAGGGGTGTGCAAGAGATGCTGTCGGTGGCCAGAAGAATTGCGGGACACTTTCGGCGTACAGGCACCACGTACAGAAGACTGGAGCACCACCAAAAACAACTGAACCTGCCCTGCCATCATCTGAAGCAAGAAGTGGTAACGAGGTGGAATTCAACCCTCTATATGCTTCAGAGGTTGGAGGAGCAGCAAAAGGCCATTCAAGCCTATACAATTCAGCACGATATAGGAGGTGGAATGCACCTGTCTCAAGCGCAGAGGAGAATGATTTCAACATTGTGCAAGGTTCTGATGCCCTTTGAACTTGCCACACGTGAAGTCAGTTCAGACACTGCCAGCCTGAGTCAGGTCATTCCCCTCATCAGGCTTTTGCAGAAGAAGCTGGAGACATTAAAGGAGGAGCTAACACAGAGCGATTCCGCTAGGCATGTGGGACTTGTGGATGGAGCCCTTAATTCGCTTAACAAGGATTCACGGGTGGTCAATCTGTTGAAATCAGAGCACTACATTTTGGCCACCATGCTCGATCCTAGATTTAAAGCCTACCTTGGATCTCTCTTTCCGGCAGACACAAGTCTGCTGGGGTTCAAAGACCTGCTGGTGACAAAATTGTCAAGTCAAGCGGAACGCGACCTGTCAACATCTCCTCCTTCACATTCTCCCGCAACTGGGGGTGCGAGGAAAAGGCTCAGAATTCCGAGCCCACCCGCTGGCGGTGATGCAGGGCAGTCTGGAGCGACTGCTGATGCTGACATCTGGTCCGGACTGAAGGACCTGACAACGATTACGGACATGTCGTCTACTGTCACTGCATATGATTCTCTCACCATTGAAAGAATGGTGGAGGATTATATGAGTGACCGCATCCAAGTAGGCACGTCACACAGTCCGTACTTATACTGGCAGGAAAAAGAGGCAATTTGGAGGCCCTTGCACAAACTGGCTTTATTCTACCTAAGTTGCCCTCCCACAAGTGTGTACTCCGAAAGAGTGTTTAGTGCCGCCGCTCACCTTGTCAGCAATCGGCGTACGAGGTTACATCCAGAAAATGTGGAGAAGATGATGTTCATTAAAATGAATTATAATCAATTCCTCCGTGGAGACATTGACCAGCAGCAATTGCCTCCACAAAGTACACAGGGAGCTGAGATGGTGGATTCCAGTGGGGACGAATTGATAATCTGTGAGGAGGGGGATGTACACGGTGATATATCGGAGGATGATGATGAGGTGGACATCTTGCCTCTGTAGAGCCAGTTTGTGCAAGGAGAGATTAATTGCTTCTTTTTTAGTGGGGGTCCAAACCAACCCGTCATTTCAGTCACAGTCGTGTCCTGTCACTGAAATGATGGGTTGGTTAAAGTGTGCATGTCCTGTTTATACAACATAAGGGTGGGTGGGAGGGCCCAAGGACAATTCCATCTTGCACCTCTTTTTTCTTTAATTTTTCTTTGCGTCATGTGCTGTTTGGGGAGTATTTTTTGGAAGGGCCATCCTGCGTGACACTGCAGTGACACTCCTAGATGGGCCCGGTGTTTGTGTCGGCCACTAGGGTCGCTTATCTTACTCACACAGCTACCTCATTGCGCCTCTTTTTTTCTTTGCGTCATGTGCTGTTTGGGGAGGGTTTTTTGGAAGGGACATCCTGCGTGACACTGCAGTGCCACTCCTAGATGGGCCCGGTGTTTGTGTCGGCCACTAGGGTCGCTTATCTTACTCACACAGCTACCTCATTGCGCCTCTTTTTTTCTTTGCGTCATGTGCTGTTTGGGGAGGGTTTTTTGGAAGGGACATCCTGCGTGACACTGCAGTGCCACTCCTAGATGGGCCCGGTGTTTGTGTCGGCCACTAGGGTCGCTTATCTTACACAGCTACCTCATTGCGCCTCTTTTTTTCTTTGCGTCATGTGCTGTTTGGGGAGGGTTTTTTGGAAGGGACATCCTGCGTGACACTGCAGTGCCACTCCTAGATGGGCCCGGTGTTTGTGTCGGCCACTAGGGTCGCTTATCTTACTCACACAGCTACCTCATTGCGCCTCTTTTTTTCTTTGCGTCATGTGCTGTTTGGGGAGGGTTTTTTGGAAGGGCCATCCTGCGTGACACTGCAGTGCCACTCCTAGATGGGCCAGGTGTTTGTGTCGGCCACTAGGGTCGCTTATCTTACTCACACAGCTACCTCATTGCGCCTCTTTTTTTCTTTGCGTCATGTGCTGTTTGGGGAGGGTTTTTTGGAAGGGCCATCCTGCGTGACACTGCAGTGACACTCCTAGATGGGCCAGGTGTTTGTGTCGGCCACTAGGGTCGCTTATCTTACTCACACAGCTACCTCATTGCGCCTCTTTTTTTCTTTGCGTCATGTGCAGTTTGGGGAGGGTTTTTTGGAAGGGCCATCCTGCGTGACACTGCAGTGCCATTCCTAGATGGGCCAGGTGTTTGTGTCGGCCACTAGGGTCGCTTAGCTTAGTCATCCAGCGACCTCGGTGCAAATTTTAGGACTAAAAATAATATTGTGAGGTGTGAGGTATTCAGAATAGACTGAAAATGAGTGGAAATTATGGTTTTTGAGGTTAATAATACTTTGGGATCAAAATGACCCCCAAATTCTATGATTTAAGCTGTTTTTTAGTGTTTTTTGAAAAAAACACCCGAATCCAAAACACACCCGAATCCGACAAAAAAAATTCGGTGAGGTTTTGCCAAAACGCGGTCGAACCCAAAACACGGTCGCGGAACCGAACCCAAAACCAAAACACAAAACCCGAAAAATTTCAAGTGCACATCTCTAGAGGCTAGGTGGATCTTTTTACTTGATACCCTTAGCCCTAAAGGGCTTAATAAAAATAATGGCTTGCACAGTTTTTTGTAACCCTGATGTCATATGCATTATCCGTTTTTGACCAGTTAGGATATTAATGATATATATTAGTAGGATGCATAGCACTTAGGTGCATTATATATATTTCAATGATTGTCTGTCTACAACATCTGAGCACTGTTACATTGTAAAGTACTGTTTACAGTTGTTTCTATGGTGATGGGTCGCACGGTGACGTCATCAACCCGCGCACGGCTGAACGGAAGAGGCCGGCGGCGGGAAGCGGCGTGGTGATGGTGAGCACATAAATGGTGAGTGTATGTTTGTAATGTTTATGCCCTGACGAAAAAGCTGTTTGCTTTGAAACGTTGGCAACTATCTGCAGTGCTGTGTCGTTTTGTTCTGAGTGCCGCCGTCCAAGAATGGCATAGACATATATATATATATATATATATATTTATATACAGAGTTCAACAATGTGGAGGTGCACTCATCCAATTAGAAGGTCTTCAACAGCCTCAACTTCACAATAGCTTTATTTCAGTCGAAATCAGGCTTATTATTGTCGACGTTTCGATCCTGCATTAGGATATTTATCAAGACAAGCTTCCGTGTACAAGAGATAAATTCAAAACATCATATACTGATCATGAAAGAATTCAGTATGTCGTATTCAGACAATGGGGGGTCATTCCGAGTTGTTCGCTCGCAAGCTGCTTTTAGCAGCTTTGCACACGCTAAGCCGCCGCCTACTGGGAGTGAATCTTAGCTTCTTAAAATTGCGAACGAAAGATTCGCAATATTGCGATAAGACATCTCTGTGCAGTTTCTGAGTAACTCGAGACTTACTTGGCATCTGCGATCAGTTCAGTGCTTGTCGTTCCTGGTTTGATGTCACAAACACACCCAGCGTTCGCCCAGACACTCCTCCGTTTCTCCAGCCACTCCCGCGTTTTTCCCAGAAACGGTAGCGTTTTTTCACATACTCCCATAAAAGGGCCTGTTTCCTCCCAGAGACACCCACTTCCTGTCAATCACATTACGATCACCAGAACGAGGATAAAACCGTGAGTAAAATTCCTAACTGCATAGCAAATTTACTTGGCGCAGTCGCAGTGCGAACATTGCGCATGCGCACTAAGCAGAAAATCGCTGCGATGCGAAGAAATTTACAGAGCGAACAACTCGGAATGACCCCCAATATGGTGGCAGTGTGGTATCCATTCTTAGTTCATATGATAAATAGGAGCGTGATATGTCCGCTCTCAACAAGTGAGTCAACCAGATAAATGGAAACAAAACATCACACCTGGTGTCACGTCAGAGTCCCGATACTGCTACAGCCAGCTGTTGAAGACCTTCTAATTGGATGAGTGCACCTCCACATTGTTGGACTCTGTATATATTTTGGACCTGCCCACTGAGGCGGAATTTCACTAGGAGCACCCCACAGTTGTTAAATATATATGCGAGTGCAGGATTTTTCTGTGATTATATATATATATATATATATATATATATATATATAAAATAAGAATTTACTTACCGATAATTCTATTTCTCGTAGTCCGTAGTGGATGCTGGGACTCCGTCAGGACCATGGGGGAATAGCGGCTCCGCAGGAGACAGGGCACAAAAGTAAAAGCTTTAGGATCAGGTGGTGTGCACTGGCTCCTCCCCCTATGACCCTCCTCCAAGCCTCAGTTAGGATACTGTGCCCGGACGAGCGTACACAATAAGGAAGGATTTTGAATCCCGGGTAAGACTCATACCAGCCACACCAATCACACTGTACAACCTGTGATCTGAACCCAGTTAACAGCATGATAACAGCGGAGCCTCTGAAAAGATGGCTCACAACAATAATAACCCGATTTTTGTAACAATAACTATGTGCAAGTATTGCAGACAATCCGCACTTGGGATGGGCGCCCAGCATCCACTACGGACTACGAGAAATAGAATTATCGGTAAGTAAATTCTTATTTTCTCTGACGTCCTAGTGGATGCTGGGACTCCGTCAGGACCATGGGGATTATACCAAAGCTCCCAAACGGGCGGGAGAGTGCGGATGACTCTGCAGCACCGAATGAGAGAACTCCAGGTCCTCCTCAGCCAGGGTATCAAATTTGTAGAATTTTGCAAACGTGTTTGCTCCTGACCAAGTAGCAGCTCGGCAAAGTTGTAAAGCCGAGACCCCTCGGGCAGCCGCCCAAGATGAGCCCACCTTCCTTGTGAAATGGGCATTTACATATTTTGGCTGTGGCAGGCCTGCCACAGAATGTGCAAGCTGAATTGTACTACACATCCAACTAGCAATCGTCTGCTTAGAAGCAAGAGCACCCAGTTTGTTGGGTGCATACAGGATAACAGCAAGTCAGTTTTCCTAACTCCAGCCATCCTGGAAACCTATATTTTCAGGGCCCTGACAACATCTAGCAACTTGGAGTCCTCCAAGTCCCTAATAGCCGCAGGTACCACAATAAACTGGTTCAGTTGAAACGCTGACACCACCTTAGGGAGAAACTGGGGACGAGTCCGCAGCTCTGCCCTGTCCGAATGGACAATCAGATATGGGCTTTTGTGAGACAAAGCCACCAATTCTGACACTCGCCTGGCCGAGGCCAGGGCCAACCGCATGGTCACTTTTTATGTGAGATATTTCAAATCCACAGATTTGAGCGGTTTAAAATGTGATTTGAGGAATCCCAGAACTACGTTGAGATCCCACAGTGCCACTGGAGGCACAAAAGGGGGTTGTATATGCAGTACTCCCTTGACAAACTTCTGGACTTCAGGATGTGAAGCCAATTTTTTCTGGAAGAAAATTGACAGGGCCGAAATTTGAACCTTAATGGACCCCAATTTGAGGCCCATAGACACTCCCGTTTGCAGGAAATGCAGGAATCGACCGAGTTGAAATTCCTTCGTGGGGCCTTCCTGGCCTCACACCACGCAACATATTTTCGCCACATGTGGTGATAATGTTGTGCGGTCACCTCCTTCCTGGCTTTGACCAGGGTAGGAATGACCTCCTCCGGAATGCCTTTTTCCCTTAGGATCCGGCGTTCCACCGCCATGCCGTCAAACGCAGCCGCGGTAAGTCTTGGAACAGACATGGTACTTGCTGAAGCAAGTCCCTTCTTAGCGGCAGAGGCCATGAGTCCTCTGTGAGCATTTCTTGAAGTTCCGGGTACCAAGTCCTTCTTGGGCAATCCGGAGCCACGAGTATAGTTCTTACTCCTCTACGTCTTATAATTCTCAGTACCTTGGGTATGAGAAGCAGAGGAGGGAACACATACACCGACTGGTACACCCACTGTGTTACCAGAACGTCCACAGCTATTGCCTGAGGGTCTCTTGACCTGGCGCAATACCTGTCCAGTTTTTTTTGTTCAGGCGGGACGCCATCATGTCACCTTTGGTCTTTCCCAACGGTTCACAATCATGTGGAAGACTTCCCGATGAAGTCCCCACTCTCCCGGGTGGAGGTCGTGCCTGCTGAGGAAGTCTGCTTCCCAGTTGTCCACTCCCGGAATGAACACTGCTGACAGTGCTATCCCATGATTTTCCGCCCAGCGAAGAATCTTTGCAGTTTCTGCCATTTCCCTCCTGCTTCTTGTGCCGCCCTGTCTGTTTACGTGGGCGACTGCCGTGATGTTGTCCCACTGGATCAATACCGGCTGACCTTGAAGCAGAGGTCTTGCTAAGCTTAGAGCATTGTTTTATGTGGAGAGAAGTCTCCAGACTTGATCACACTCCCTGGAAATTTTTTCCCTGTGTGACTGCTCCCCAGCCTCTCCGGCTGGCATCCGTGGTCACCAGGACCCAGTCCTGAATGTCGAATCTGCGGCCTTTTAGTAGATGAGCACTCTGCAGCCACCGCAGAAGAAACACCCTTGTCCTTGGAGACAGGGTTATCCGCTGATGCATCTGAAGATGAGATCCGGACCATTTTCCCAGCAGATCCCACTGAAAAGTTCTTGCGTGAAATCTGCCGAATGGAATCGCTTCGTAAGAAGCCACCATTTTTCCCAGGACCCTTGTGCAATGATGCACTGACACTTTTCCTGGTTTTAGGAGGTTCCTGACTAGCTCGGATAACTCCCTTGCTTTCTTCTCCGGGAGAAACACCCTTTTCTGGACTGTGTCCAGAATCATCCCTAGGAACAGCAAATTGTCGTCGGAAACAGCTGCGGTTTTGGAATATTTAGAATCCACCCATGCTGTCGTAGAACTACTTGAGATAGTGCTACTCCGACCTCCAACTGTTCTCTGGACCTTGCCCTTATCAGGATATCGTCCATTTTCTTTGAAGAAGAATCATCATTTCGGCCATTACCTTGGTAAAGACCCGGGGTGCCGTGGACAATCCAACCGGCATCGTCTGAAACTGATAGTGACAGTTCTGTACCACGAACCTGAGGTACCCTTGGTGAGAAGGACAAATTGGGACATGGAGGTAGCATCCCTGATGTCCCGGGACACCATATAGTCCCCTTCTTCCTGGTTCGCTATCACTGCTCTGAGTGACTCCATCTTGATTTGAACCTTTGTATGTAAGTGTTCAAATATTTCAGATTTAGAATAGGTCTCACCGAGCCGTCTGGCTTCAGTACCACAATATAGTGTGGAATAATACCCCTTTCCTTGTTGTAGGAGGAGTACTTTGATTATCACCTGCTGGGAATACAGCTTGTGAATTGTTTCCAATACTGCCTCCCTGTCGGAGGGAGACGTTGGTAAAGCAGACTTCAGGAACCTGCGAGGGGAAGACGTCTCGAATTTCCAATCAGTACCCCTGGGATACTACTTGCAGGATCCAGGGGTCCTGTACGGCCCCAGCGTCATGCTGAGGACTTGGCAGAAGCGGTGGAGGGCTTCTGTTCTTGGGAATGGGCTGCCTGCTGCAGTCTTCTTCCCTTTCCTCTATCCCTGGGCAGATATGACTGGCCTTTTGCCCGCTTGCCCTTATGGGGACGAAAGGACTGAGGCTGAAAAGACGGTGTCTTTTTCTGCTTAGATGTGACTTAGGGTAAAAACGGTGGATTTTCCAGCTGTTGCCGTGGCCACCAGGTCCGATGGACCGACCCCAAATAACTTCTCTGTGCTCTATAGTCAATAAAATACTGTCCCTGTCAAGGGTATCAATATTTTCAGTCAGGGAATCCGACCAAGCCACCCCAGCGCTGCACATCCAGGCTGAGGCGATAGCTGGTCGCAGTATAACACCAGTATGTGTGTATATACTTTTTAGGATATTTTCCAGCCTCCTATCAGCTGGCTCCTTGAGGGCGGCCGTATCTGGAGACGGCAATGCCACTTGTTTTGATAAGCGTGTGAGCGCCTTATCCACCCTAAGGGGTGTTTCCCAACGCGCCCTATCATCACACACTTCATTTAATTTATCTGATTCAGGAAAAACTACATGTAGTTTTTTCACACCCACATAATACCCTTTTTTGTGGTACTTGTAGTATCAGAAATATGTAACACCTCCTTCATTGCCCTTAACATGTAACGTGTGGCCCTAAAGGAAAATACGTTTGTTTCTTCACCGTCGACACTGGAGTCAGTGTCCGTGTCCGTGTCTATGTCGACCGACTGAGGTAAATGGGCGTTTTAAGGCCCCTGACGGTGTTTGAGACGCCTGGACAGGTACTAATTTGTTTGCCGGCCGTCTCATGTCGTCAACCGACCTTGAAGCGTGTTGACATTATCACGTAATTCCTTAAATAAGCCATCCATTCCGGTGTCGACTCCCTAGAGAGTGACATCACCATTACAGGCAATTGCTCCGCCTCCTCACCAACATCGTCCTCATACATGTCGACACACACGTACCGACACACAGCACACACACAGGGAATGCTCTGATAGAGGACAGGACCCCACTAGCCCTTTGGGGAGACAGAGGGAGAGTTTGCCAGCACACACCAAAACGCTATAATTATACAGGGACAACCTTTATATAAGTGTTTTCCCTTATAGCATCTTAATATATAATCATATCGCCAAATAAGTGCCCCCCCTCTCTGTTTTAACCCTGTTTCTGTAGTGCAGTGCAGGGGAGAGCCTGGGAGCCTTCCCACCAGCAGTTCTGTGAGGGAAAATGGCGCTGTGTGCTGAGGAGATAGGCCCCGCCCCCTATTCCGGCGGGCTCTTCTCCCGGTTTTTCTGAGACCTGGCAGGGGTGAAATACATCCATATAGCCTCAGGGACTATATGTGATGTATTCTTTTTAGCCAGAAAGGTATTAACATTGCTGCCCAGGGCGCCCCCCCCAGCGCCCTGCACCCTCAGTGACCGCCGGTGTGAAGTGTGCCTGAGCGCAATGGCGCACAGCTGCAGTGCTGTGCGCTACCTCATGAAGACTGAAAAGCCTTCAGCCGACGGTTTCTGGACCTCTTCTTACTTCGGCATCTGCAAGGGGGTCGGCGGCGCGGCTCCGGTGACCCATCCAGGCTGTACCTGTGATCGTCCCTCTGGAGCTAGTGTCCAGTAGCCTAAGAAGCAAATCCATCCTGCACGCAGGTGAGTTCACTCCTTCTCCCCTAGGTCCCTCGTTGCAGTGAGCCTGTTGCCAGCAGGACTCACTGAAAATAAGAAACCTATCAAAACTTTTACTCTAAGCAGCTCTTTATGAGAGCCACCTAGATTGCACCCTGCTCGGACGGGCACAAAAACCTAACTGAGGCTTGGAGGAGGGTCATAGGGGGAGGAGCCAGTGCACACCACCTGATCCTAAAGCTTTTACTTTTGTGCCCTGTCTCCTGCGGAGCCGCTATTCCCCCATGGTCCTGACGGAGTCCCAGCATCCACTAGGACGTCAGAGAAATATATATATATAAAATTATAATACATATTTAGGAGGCTAGGTGGATGGGATAAAATAGAGATGCACACAGCCCCCTCCTCAATGACATCAGCAGCAGCCAAAAACACACCAATTGTCATAAATCCCCTCTTCCTCCTCCCGAATACTCATAAGCAGCAGCAGGCACCCTCCCAATACTCGTCAGGGTCAATAGCTCTCCCCCCCCCCCCCCAGTACACAGCTTCCTCATCCCACCTCTGCCCAGTGCATAGCAAACACCTGCCCCCCCCCCACCCCCCCACCCACCTTGTGCACCCTCCGCAGCACATACATACAGTAGCAGCTGCGTCTCCTCCTCCGTGGCAGATCAGAACCGCGGCTATGTCCCCTTACCCGATCCCACAACTCAACGCACCAACCGCTTCAGCCACAGCCAGTAAGCCAGTTCTGGGATCCTTACCTGCAGCCTCCGGCTGTCCTGCCAGTCATACTGAGCTGGAGAAACGTGTGCGGAAAACACTGCTGTGTGGGGGTCCTGCGCGGGGAGAGATGTATCCGCCGGGCCGGCTCCTGTACACGGAAGTCCCCTTCTCACATAACAGAAGAGGACAGGGAAGAGGGGCGGACGGTCTTGTCACTATCTGCCCAGCGCTGCGGCTGTTATAGTAATATGCACTGGACAAATAACACGGGTGGCCAATCGGTGTCATTGCGGACAGTGCGCCCCCACAGCAAATGCGCTGTGTTCAGGCCCCGTCCGCACAGCCCTAGTTACGGCGCTGCAAATAACAACATGGGACCTTCAATTTCACAATAGGGACCTTCAATTTCACAATACAGTATCTTTTTTAATATTTAAATTTTCACTGAATTCAGACTGAAAAGTGTCCTTTTTTATTTTTTTCCCTGCCGCCCTCTTTTCCTGTTTTCCTGTGTCTGTCCGTGTACGGAAGGAACGCCTTGGTGGGGAAGTGACAGGTGAAACTAAAGGTGTTGTTCCTCCAGGACTGGTGCTAGGATGATCTGTTTGTTGTGTTGTTATGTGCAGTGTCAGATTAGTAAGAGACTGGAGTTGCATTTAAGGGGGTGATTCAGACCTGATCTTAGATGTGCTACATTTAGCGCATCTATGATCAGTTTCTCTGACATGCGGGGGGAACACGCCCAGAACAGGGCTAGTCCGCCCCGCATGTCAGACCCTACCCCCCCTGCACGGGTGCGTAAGGATCGCACGGTGATAGCAGCTAGGTGCAGGCAGTGCAGCTGCTATGAGGCCCAGAGCGGAGATGGGCCCACCTTCCCTGTCAAAGTTACATTTGTTACATACATATTTCACCATTAGTATATACACTGCTTAAAAAAATAAAGGGAACACTAAAATAACACATCCTAGATCTTCTGAATGAAAGAAATATTCTTATTAAATACTTTGTTCTCTACATAGTTGAATGTGCTGACAACAAAATCACACAAAAATTATCAATGGAAATCAAATTTATTAACCCATGGAGGTCTGGATTTGGAGTCACACTTAATATTAAAGTGGAAAAACACACTACAGGCTGATCCAACTTTGATGTAATGTCCTTAAAACAAGTCAAAATGCGACTCAGTAGTGTGTGTGGCCTCCACGTGCCTGTATGACCTCCCTACAACGCCTGGGCATGCTCCAGATGAGGTGGCGGATGGTCTCCTGAGGGATCTCCTCCCAGACCTGGACTAAAGTATCCGCCACCTCCTGTACAGTCTTTGGTGCAATGTGGCATTGGTGGATGGAGCGAGACATGATGTCCCAGATGTGCTCAATTGGATTCAGGTCTGGGGAACGGGCGGGCCAGTCCATATCATCAATGCCTTCATCTTGCAGGAACTGCTGACACACTCCAGCCACATGAGGTCTAGCATTGTTTTGCATTAGGAGGAACCCAGGGCCAACCGCACCAGCATATGGTCTCACAAGGGGTCTGAGGATCTTATCTCGGTACCTAATGGCAGTCAGGCTACCTCTGGCGAGCACATGGAGAGCTGTGCGGCCCCCCAAAGAAATGCCACCCCACACCATTACTGACCCACTGCCAAACCGGTCATGCTGGAGGATGTTGCAGGCAGCAGAACGTTCTCCTTGGCATCTCCAGACTCACGTCTGTCACATGTGCTCAGTGAGAACCTGCTTTCATCTGTGAAGAGCACAGGGTGCCAGTGGCGAATTTGCCAATCTTGGTGTTCTCTGGCCAATGCCAAACGTCCTGCACGGTGTTGGGCTGTAAGCACAACCCCCACCTGTGGACGTCGGGCCCTCATACCACCCTCATGGAGTCTGTTTCTGATCGTTTGAGTAGACACATTGCACATTTTTGGCTTGCTGGAGGTCATTTTGCAGGGCTCTGGCAGTGCTCCTCCTGTTCCTCCTTGCATAAAAGCAGAGGTAGCGGTCCTGCTGCTGGGTTGTTGCCCTCCTCCACGTCTCCTGATGTACTGGCCTGTCTCCTGGTAGTGCCTCCATGCTCTGGACACTACGCTGACAGACACAACTCACATTGATGTGCCATCCTGGATGAGCTGCACTACCTGAGCCACTTGTGTGGGTTGTAGACTCCGTCTCATGCTACCACTAGAGTGAAAGCACCGCCAGCTTTCAAAAGTGACCAAAACATCAGCCAGAAAGCATAGGAGCTGAGAAGTGGTCTGTGGTCACCACCTGCAGAACAACTCCTTTATTGGGGGTGTCTTGCTAATTGCCTATAATTCCCACCTGTTGTCTATTCCATTTGCACAACAGCATGTGAAATTGATTGTCAATCAGTGTTGCTTCCTAAGTGGACAGTTTGATTTCACAGAAGTGTGATTGACTTGGAGTTACATTGTGTTGTTTAAGTGTTCCCTTTATTTTTTTGAGCAGTGTACATAAGGGCCCTTACAACTTTTGCTGTGAGGCCTACAGTATATCTAGTTATGCCTCTGGTCCTGATCATTGTAATTTGGTATGAACTGGAGGGTATTATAATGTGGCATACCATGAACTGGGGACACTGATTGTCATAATGTGAATTGGAGGTACTGTGTAATAGTAATGTGTACTGGCAGCTCTACAATGTGACATTTGTGAACTAGGGCACTACTATGGTCATAAAATAAACTAGGGCACTACTATGTGACATATCAATAACTAAGGCACTATTATGTCTCAGAAAATCAGCTAGGGCACTATTATGGGGCATGCAATTAACAACTGCTGTGGAGAGGTGTATCTCTAGAAGCATTGGGACAGGGGCCCCTTCAAAATGTTGCCATGGAGCCCCCAAATTTCTGGCTACGCCCCTGGGTGGAGATATGTTTTGTGGCATGGTTATGATGGCCAACTTCCCTTTACGTTGTGGAGACACGTGTCATGTCATGGCCTGGCTGAGACATCCAGCTTCTATTTATGTGGTGGAGACACGTGTGTGGATGGACCTACTTGAAATGGACACATTAATACTTTGACACAATTTGCACTTTAAAAAAGCAGCCACTGCTTATGTACTTACCAGCTTCACCATCATCCTCAGCCTGAGTAGGAGTGGTAACAGGGACCAATGTTGTAGCGGACTTTTGGTTCACTGTAAATGGATATGAAACATGTTAATAAAACAAAATTAATTAATCTACAAATTTGGATTATTTAACAAATATTTGTAAGTGTATTTAAAAAACACTGACACTTTTGCAGTATATCAGTAAAATTGTTAAAATGACAAGCAACTTTGCAGATTGTCATTTTGCAACATACATCAGTATTGTTACTATAACTGATGTTTGCTGTACTTATATTTTGATATCAATAAAAACAAAAAAAGTTTGATTTTAATTCACATAACAGCGCAACACTAAAAATGTGCACAATCTTGCACACTATTGCACTACCACATAGCAAACATTTTAGCAACATACACTGCATCTTAAAACACAGTACAGATGCAATACACAATAAACATTCACAAATTCTGAAAACTGATTTTGCAGCACGACCCAACGACAAAATCCATATCAATGATTCAGTCAGTGACTTTACCATACTGAAATGCAGACAAACAACACAAAAATTATAAGAGGTAAGGTAGGTATACTTCATACAAAGTAAAGCTAAACTGGAGCTTCAGGGGTGACAGTAGGTGAAGGCACTAACTGTACCTGCAAAGTACAAATATTCGACAATATATGCTACAGAAACCCATTGGCATTGGCAACATAGATGTCAGTCTTGTGAGCAGACCCAGAGTAAGGCACTCATGCTGATGGCCCATATAATGATCAATACACTATTGCCATGTAGGCATCAGACCAGAATACTTTACAACATTAGGGGGGTCATTCCGAGTTGATCGCTGGCTAGCAACTTTTTGCAGCACTGCGATCAGGTCAAAACTCGGCAACACTGTGCATGCGTATGCACCGCAATGCGCAGGCGCGTCGTACGGGTACAAAGTGGATCGGTGCTGGGCGATGGATTTAACAAAGAATCCATTTGCACAGCCGATCGCAAGAAGATTGACAGGAAGAAGGTGTTTATGGGTGTTAACTGACCGTTTTCTGGGAGTGTTTGGAAAAACGCAGGGTGGGTGTCTGACGTCAATTCCGGGTACAAAAATACTGAAGTGATCGCAGCGGCTGAGTAAGTACAGAGCTACTCAGAAACTGCACAAACTGTTTTTGTAGTGCTCGTCAGCAAAAGCGTTCGCACACTTGCAAAGCTAAAATACACTCCCCTGTGGGCAGTGACTATGCGTTTGCACGGCTGCAAAAAGTTGCTAGCGAGCGATCAACTCGGAATGACCCCCTAAGTGAAGCCATTTTTTAAGCAAAAAAAAAACCTTAAAAACTATACAGCAATGACACGCATCTCCAGTTACATTTTAGCTTAGATAAAGGATAAGGAAAAACACACAAAACATATATAAACAAAACATATATATATATATATATATATATTGATAAAGCTAAATATTTATCTTACTTAAAACCCTTTAAGAGGCCTAAGAACACTGTACGCTATTGACGTCTGGAGTACCGTAAGGGTACGCACATTGCGTAACAATCGCTTAGCCGTAGTCGAGACGCTCACGCGTTACGTTCGCTCACGGCCAAGAGATCACAGGCAGGCCCGCTATTGGCTGCCGACTAACGTTATGGTTCGCTATAGCGTAGCGGACACTCGGGACCACGAGGAGATCACCAGCGGCGCAGACGCTCACAATGTTAAACCTTTACATGTAAACCATGAACAATGTATTATACAGAAAAACCTTAGTGTAATGGTGGGGTGTAGATGCAACACAATGTAACCTTATTAACTTAAAGCTGTTCGAGCGTCTCCGACGCTCTGAGAATACTTAACACTATAAGAAATACACAAATACCGGGCTTAGGGTCTAACGCCTTATATGAATGTTATACTTGCAAAAGAATAATACCATACAAGTCATACACTACCAATATAACATAGACTAACTAACCAGATAACTACACAGGAAATACAATACAATACAAGTACGTTTAAGGGAAAATGAGAGAAAGAGTAGAAGAGAGAGAGAGAGAGAGATATGGCCCACAATACCAATAAAGACAATATGATTGCGGAGAAAACTTACGCTCAAGGGAAACAATCGCATGCGCCTCTGGATATCCAGCTCCCAATTATCAGCAATGAGAACCGTTGAAGAGTGAGAGCTGGATATGATCGGCTTGTCTATTTATGCCCCACACACAATACAATTCAATGGTCCCTAGAATCTCATTGTTCATTGGACACAGGAATTCGTCTTCGCATTATAACAAAAGGTCATAGGTTGATTCATACAGGTGGGCTGTGACTATTTCCAACTGCTCAGGTGGGTGGGAAACTAGGTTTCCCGCCGCATGGATAAGTAAGTGCAAATAATAGTAAAAGTACATAAACTTCTTATGTCCATAACTATTCGCACGAGCGATTAATCTGCTTCAAACCAACACCGGAATATTGCTAATTAAATACTCTTCCGATGGATACTAAACACCACTGTATAACCCTTGTCTGACCCTTCGTATCAAACAAAGAGGGATCTCTCTGTCTATGAACATGCTACCTTAACTAAACTTTCAGATTCTATCAAAGGGACCATAATCTACAAAATACATTATATAGTTAAAATATGTTACGAACGAGTCGCCCGCCAGACGCACATAAACTTTACCGTAAACGCGCACACTGTGCGCCCGCGGGTGCACGCAACAGCGAGTATGCGCACGCACGGCAGGGCTCATGAACGTGCAACAGGCATTCGCATGAGGTGCAAATATGGCAGTGTGTAGCGTGATATTTTTCTGACTTTGACAGTCCACCCTTTGGCAGTCAACAATAACTGCCACTTCCTAAAACATTTCAAAAAGAGAAAAATATATGTCAAGTGTAAATACATTTCTATGATTGGGTAGGGGAGGAGAGGAGAAGGTAGGAAAAGGGTATGACCTATTGAGATAGCAGAAGCATGTGTGTATGAATCCATGTTTGGGGGGGGGGGGTCATGTATCATCGTGCCGTACGTGTTTTAAATCAAGCTTCGAGGTATTGCGAAGTATACATTCGAATTCCTTCTTATCCCGTGGTACGGGTCTGTGGATGGGCTGTCAAACTTTACCGAGCTCTTTTCGGCTGTGGTTGTAACAAAATGGGGGAGCACATTTTAGTTGATGATACATGAATGGGGGAATATGTGATTGCTGATATCTGTGCGGGTATTCCCTATCGACTATGTGTGTAATTACCTGAAGGTTGTAGAGATGAAGATAAGACACAATTATGGTAAATGCAGTGGTATTCTATGTCAGGTTAATGAACATTTGTCGGTTGAAGTCTTGTTCGGTGTCTGTTGAATGCAGTCTTCTTTGGGCTTTTGCCAAAAGGTGTGGGCAAAAAGCTTTGTCAATGTCCATAGACTTACAAAAGTGTTGGGCTAGCGTAATTTTAAAATTTCTAGGGAAACTGGGGGTCTATGGCATAGTTCATCAAATATCTGTGTATAAGGTTGTCAAAACTTCTTCTTTAATCCATCAGTTGTCTGTATACAGGGTCATCAAATTCCTCGTCAAAAGTGGGTCTTTTTATCTTGGAAAAACCGGAAAAACAGGTGAAAGAAACGGACCGTATAATCGCATTTTCATCACATCATTGTTTCTACAGTTGGGTCATAAATCAAATCCATTGGAATTACAATTTCCTCACTCCTTAGACTCATTACCCTGGTACTACGTTTGCACTTCATTAAAGCCTGACCGCATCTAAATATCAAGCCAATCGTTATGACAACACCTAAGATACATAGGAGAAACTTCCCTACATCCATTATGACTCCTTGAGCCCATTCTCCTAAACCAGAGAACCAATTTCGCGGGTTCAACCATGACACCCAACCAGTCAGCTCATTACCCACAGCAGCAAGGGTGAGATTGTGTCTCCTGCGAAATTCCCACTTTAATTGGAGAATATCGTCCATCTTTTGGTCTATGACCTCGACCGGATCCTCGGTACTATTCGTTATATATGTGCAGCATTTCACGCCGTACTGCGTTGCCAGTGTGACACAATATCCACCTGTTACTGCTGTGAGATAATTAAGAACCATTCTATGCTGAACCAGTTCTATTTTATAAGCTTGAAGTTCTCTTCCAGTATACCTAAACGTGTCATCATACATTTCTGTGATATTGTCTAACAAATTTGCAAGCGCAGAGATATATCTATAGTTCAGCACTCCTCTAGCGGTGCGAGTGAAATCTAATGCAAGTAGGACCTGAATCCCGGTGGATTCATGGATCATGTCAGAGGCCAAATGCTCTGTCCTTTCTGTCAGTTGCCTTTTAACTACGTGCTCGTAGTGGGTGTGAGTATAAGGAGCTTGGGCACCACGGTGTATATCTTTCCTTTTGGCATGTGATACAGTCATTACTTCAGGCAGTACTTTTCCAATATAACGCAATCCTTCAGAGTTTGGGGCAAGCCACTTATACGCCTTCCTCCCGCATATGAAATATGCATCATCGGGGAGAACATATGGGACGGAGTAGGACATAACCATATTACACATCTTCCATGTGAAATCTCCTAACCCTAATTCTCCCATCTGTCTGGTACACGTATCAGTTTGTACGATATGTGCACAGTATCCTGGTGATACCTCTCCAACTCTCGTAATCCTACTTCCTAGGGTATACCTATATCGGAAAGATTTTTCTCTACTGGCTATGTGGCGTATAAGCTCTGTATCTGTCGGCATTCTATCTGCTCTATATGAAAAGGTCATGGTTTGGTTACTCCATGACACTTCCCAATTTCCCGGCTTTCGGGGATTGGAAATGTTAAAACATATTAGGGATCTATCCACATGATATTGGTGGAGCTTCAAACTAGGAGGACTGGAGATATTAAACCTCCTGTCCACCGGTCTCCCACCCTTTAGCTCAAGTACCTCCCCTACCGTTAAAGGAAATGGTACTAGTCCTGATTTGCTATGACCTTGAGGTACTTGAGAGCATACCCAACAATCTGTTTGATTTAACACACTACCCACTAAGGAGTGATAGTCACTCAAGGGGTGCCGGTCCATGTGGATATTAAAACTGGATTGGCATTTCTTGATGCACCCATCCTCAACTACATTGTCACAGAGCCTACAGATACAGTTTTCTTCAGCTAACAATCCTTCACAATTCCTTCTATTGTCAATGCTATCGGATCGTTTTCTGATACTCGCCTTTACTTGTTGGTTAAGTTGTTCTTGGAAAACTACGCCTCCATCTTTGTCATCAGAACCCATTCCAGAACCTTTCTCGACCTCCATGGTACTCTCGCCGGAACAGACTGCTCTGGTCAACATCATGGTCAACAGGAAAATCCGGATCACAGTCTCTTGGGGCAAGTCCATCTTATAGGAGGAAACGAAGAAGAATGAAAAGGGGGAAAAAAATAATTTGAGGGAGAGGGGATGGGAAGTGGAGAAAAACAATAAAAGGGAACAGGGAATCGACAACTGCTTTTGATCTTGTGATTTTCAATGCTCAGGTGCCGCCTCAGTCCTCCTGGAACAGACACTCCAGTGATACAACTTCCTCTACCGTCTGTTCCTTATGACGGGACCTCTCTGGATCAGCAACCTTCTTACAATGGGACGAATGAACCCAAGTCTCTCTCTCTGCAACCTTCAATGCTGTAGTGCTAGTTAATAAGACTTGGTATGGTCCTTCCCATCTGTCAATAAGGCAACCTGAGCGTAGAAAATTCCGTATCATTACATAATCCCCAGGTTCAATGTCATGACAATTACTATCTGGTAAATCAGGAATCACTAACTTCAAATTATCATTTTGATTCCTTAGCTGTTTACTCATGTTAATCAGGTACTTTACAGTCACTTCATTGTTACACTTCAAATCATCCTGAGGGTTAATCATAACATGCGGTTGTCGACCAAACAAGATTTCAAAGGGAGACAGATTAAGAGGGGACCTGGGAGTGGTTCTGATGCTGTATAGTACAATGGGTAAAGCTTCTGGCCATGTCAATCCTGTTTCTGCCATAACTTTGCTCAGTTTATTTTTAATAGTGCTGTTCACTCTTTCCACCTTCGCACTCGCCTGTGGACGGTATGGAGTGTGCAGCTTGCTATCAATTCCCATCAACTTACACATTCCTTGAAAGACATCACCTGTAAAATGGGTACCCCTATCACTTTCGATAATTCTAGGGATACCATATCTACATACAAATTCCTGCACAATTTTCTTAGCAGTGAACATAGCGGTATTTGTGGCCGCCGGAAATGCTTCGACCCAATTTGAGAATACATCTATACAAACAAGTACATATTTCAAATTTCGACAAGGGGGTAATTGTATAAAGTCAATCTGTATTACCTGGAAAGGGCCGCCTGTAGGTGGGATATGAGATGGTTCTGTTGGTATTGCCTTTCCGATATTCTTTCTCAAGCAGGTAAGGCATGACATTGCTCTCTTACCTGCATGAGATGAAAATCCTGGGGCGCACCAATATGCTCTTACCAACTTGCACATTCCCTCCTTGCCCAGATGAGTCAGCCCGTGTGCTGCCTCAGCTAAACATGGAAGATATGCTCTGGGGGCCACTGGTTTACTTTGTCCATCCGTCCAGAGTCCTGAGGACTCCTGGCCATATCCCTTTGCCTTCCAGACTGCCTTTTCCTGTGTGGAACACAAATTTTGCATTTCACACAGCTTCTGTGTGTTGATGGTATTAAATACCATCAGTTGTGTGGTGTCTGTCTGTCTGGGGGTACCAGCTGCTAACTTAGCAGCTTCGTCTGCTCGGCTGTTACCAAGTGATACTGGGTCCTGGCTATATGTGTGTGCTTTACACTTGATAACAGCCACTCTGTCGGGTTCCTGTATCGCTGTTAGAAGCCTTTTTATGTGAGCTGCATGCGCTACCGGTGTACCAGCTGCCGTCATGAAATTTCTGAGGCGCCATAGGGCTCCGAAATCATGGACTACCCCGAATGCGTATCTAGAGTCGGTGTAGATATTGGCTGATTTGCCCTTAGCCAATTCACATGCTCTGGTTAGGGCGACCAGTTCAGCAACCTGGGCAGAGTGAGGTGGGCCTAGCGGTTCTGCTTCTATGGTGCCTTGGTCATCTATGACTGCGTATCCAGTACACAAGTCTCCCGAGTCCGACTGTCTGTGACAACTACCATCCGTGTAGAAGGTAAGATCTACATCTTCCAGTGGGTTGTCACTGATGTCAGGCCTTGCGGTAAAATTTTGGGTCAAATATTCCATACAATCATGTGTGTCCTCCTTTGTATAAAATTCTCCTTCCCCACCACTCTCATCCTCCACCCTTTGTGCCTGTCCAGGCACACCTGGGAGATATGTTGCAGGATTTAATGCACTGCATCTCCTTATGGTGATGTTTACGGGGGCCATTAGTGCCAATTCCCATCTTGTAAACCGCGCTGATGAGACGTGTCTGGTTTGGGCAGAATTTAGCAAGGCTGACACTGCATGTGGTGTATGAATTGTGAGGTTGTGACCTAGCACTACATCTTCGCTTTTCATTACTAGCAATGCTATCGCAGCAACGCTTCGCAAGCATGTGGGGAGGGATCGCGCTACCGTATCTAGCTGAGCGCTGTAGTATGCTACCGGCCTGCTGGCATCACCGTGCTTTTGGGTTAGGACGCCTGCTGCGCAACCAGCACTTTCTGTTCCGTACAGCTCAAAGGGTTTCCCATAGTCTGGCATACCTAATGCTGGTGCCTGCGTTAGGCACTGTTTAAGTCTCTCAAATGCCATCTCGGACTCGTCTGTGTGCGAAATCTGATCAGGCTTGTTTGAGGAAACCATCTCCTGCAAAGGTAATGCTAGAATGGAAAATCCTGGGATCCAGTTACGGCAATACCCACACATTCCTAAAAACGTTCTGATCTGTTGCTGGGTTTGTGGCAGAGTCATGTCTCTAATTGCTTGAATTCTATCAGCGGTCAGGTGTCTCAGTCCTTGTGTTAGACAGTGTCCCAAATATTTTACTTTAGTTTGGCATAATTGCAACTTGTCTTTGGAAACCTTGTGTCCTGTGTCTGAAAGATGAAACAGGAGCTGTTTCGTATCTTTCAGAGACGCTTCCAATGAATCTGAACACAGTAGTAAATCATCCACATACTGTATCAATACTGATCCACTCTCTGGTTGAAAAGACTGTAAACAATCATGCAAAGCCTGGGAAAATATACTTGGACTGTCTATGAAACCTTGTGGTAATCGAGTCCATGTGTATTGGACTCCTCTGTATGTAAATGCAAACAAATATTGGCTGTCAGGGTGCAGAGGTACCGAAAAGAAAGCGGAGCAGAGGTCAATAACAGTGAAAAATTTCGCAGTGGGAGGGATTTGCATAAGGATGACAGCTGGATTTGGCACTACGGGGAACTGACTTTCAACTATTTTGTTAATCCCCCTTAGATCCTGCACTAGCCTGTAACCCCTCCCCCCACTCTTTTTAACAGGGAAGATGGGACTATTGGCAGTGCTGGATGTTCTTACCAGAATGCCCTGTTGTAGCAAGCGCTCTATTACTGGGTATACTCCTAACTCCACCTCTGGCTTCAGAGGGTATTGTGGGATTTTTGGAGCTATCCTACCATCTTTTACTTGCACAACTACTGGAGCTACGTTTGCCATAAATCCAGTGTCTTGTCCGTCTTTAGTCCACAGTGACTCTGGTATCTGGGATGTCATTTCTTCTACTTGGGATGGAGTCCTATTTGTCATAATGGTATGTGACATTAATTTTGATGGGGAATCTAACATGTCTCGCACTTCCTGAGCGTGATTCTCAGGTATGTCCAAGAATACACCTTCAGGAGTACAATAAATGACGCACCCCATTTTACACAATAAGTCTCTTCCCAGGAGATTTGTCGGTGCCGATGCAGCCAGCAAAAAGGAATGCTTGGTATGTAAAGGCCCTATTGTAATCTCGGCTGGTTTGCTAACAGGGTAGTGCTGGACTACTCCCGTTACTCCCATGGCTGGAATTGTCTTACCAGTGGTTCTCATGCCCACTGTCGAATTTATCACTGATTTGGCCGCCCCCGTATCTACAAGAAAGTTTAATGATTTACCAGCTACATTAATTGCAATTTCGGGTTCACTTCCAAGACTTGCAATCAATTTTACTGGCTGCAGATTACAGGTATGGCCACACCCCTATTGGGTATGGTGACCTCCCTGAATCCCGCTGGCAGCAACTACTTGTGAAGGGGTTAAATGGGAACTACCAGAGGCTTGCCAGTCTCTGTTCGGGGGGTATCTTTTTGTTTCCCCTGCATGTGGCTCATAACTCCATTTCTGCGGACCCTGCTCCCAATGTCGTGTGTCGTGTCGTTGTCTAGGGGGTTGATAAGACTTTTGTATGTTTCTCGATTTACAGTCTCGTGCAAAGTGTCCCTCTCTATGACAGGAATAACAGGTTACCACATTCGACTTACCCACAGGGTTTGGTGATTTATACAAAGGCTGCCTTGTGGTCAGGGCCTGTATACTTACGGCCATTAACTTATCACCTTGTAATTCCCTGTGTCTGGTGATATTCCGATCGTGATCCACAGCTGCCTCTCTCAAAGTAGCCACCGACAGACCTCGCCAACATGGTTGCGTGGTCTGTACCCTTGTCTTTAATGCCTCTTTTAAACCATCCATTAGTACAGATACTGCTACTTCTCGATGGTTTATGTTTGTTTTAATGTCCTCTATGCCTGTGTATTTTGCCATATCTAGTAATGCCCTGTGAAAATATTCTGCAGCAGTTTGACTCTTTTTGTTGAATGGAGAAAATCTTGTTCCATTTAACTACAGCTGGAAAATACTCCTTTAACTGTAAACTTATCCTTTTTACATTGTCTTTGTTGTACACATCTGTAAGAGGTACATCCTGATCCAATCCACAGTCAGCTAAAAATTGAGCCGAGTCGACATTGGAGGGTAAACAAGCCCTCAGCAATACCTGCCAGTCTTTGTTATTGGGCTCTAAAGTGTTCCCTAGGTCTCGGATGTATTTCTGGCTAGCAACTAAGTCTTTCCTAGGGTCAGGGAATTCAGACACTATGGTTCTTAATTCCATTCGGGAAAATGGGCTGTACATGGCAATGTTCCTAACAGGAGTGACTCCTGACGTGTCAGTTTTCCCATTTGGCACTGCTATTACCCTAACAGGATTTAGTATAGCAACATCAATCTGTGTAGATTCTACAGCCTGTGGTGAAATGGTTTCAGCATAGTGTATGGTGCCGTACTTACCCGTAGATACGACCTCACCTGTCCCTCCGCTAGGGGCCTTTGTTACTAATCTTAAGGGTTGGGCCGTGCCTACTGTTGTTTCTGATATGGTGGCTGCTAGAGAGAGCGCCGATATTGTTGCCGATTCGTCCTCTTGATCACACTCCTGGGGAAAGTTCAAAACAGGGTACAACTTGCACGGGTTAATACTTGCATTGGTTAACTTATTAACATTTACACAGTTGCTAAGTGTTTGTTTGTTACACCCTAATGCGTCATTCTCCGCAACCAATTTCTCTCCTGATATGTATGGTGGCGGCGGGGCCGTGGCTATCAGTTTCCTGATAGGATTAGATCCCGCCGCCTGAGCCAATCCTCTCTGTATTTCACCCTCCTGTTGCCATAACTGCAAATAATCATAATGTTTGATTCGTATCTTTGTTGATTTAATGAGACATATCCTCCTCCTTAGATTTTGTAACACTTCTGGGCTAAAGCTGCCTACTCTTGGGAACTTCTCCCCGTCATGTACCTTCATTCTCTCCCATTCATCACATAAAACCTCTGTGTGTGAACCGTATTTTTCACACATTACGTACCTTGCCGACCCGATTGGTCGGTTTACTGAATCAACCCGAACCGAGGTTGATCGCCCCCTACCTGAACAATTGGCCCCAATACCTGTAGGTGTTGCTTTCACCACCTCTGACCTTCAATCAGGGTCTTCAGCGAACCCTTACAAAAAACAAAATGTTCAAGATAGGCTGACGGTGGCGGTTTACCGAGTACCCCACTCACTCGCCCACGCCGACCAATACGACCTACACACTGCCCTAGTGCTGGCGTACTCGACCCAGGGCCCCTATGAACCTTTGTTTACTGGAACATGTGAGTGTGATCCGCAGAGCATTAACCCTTTCCAGTAACTGTTGGTTGTTGGATAATTCCTGAGTGACCAGCGAACTTCCCTTTAGAAAATAAAAAATTACACAAATCACGTCAGAATGTACAAATAGTGTTTGTGACCCGTTTCGTACACAAATGGTACTGGTCAGATTAACCAATGCACACAATTACGTGCGGTACAATCAGTCTGCACATAAGCAACTAATCTTATGTGCAGAGCGACCAGTGGAATCGAAAATTACGGCTGCGAATTCCTTCAGCATGAGCTTTATTGGCCTATATGGGTTCTGCACCAACCCCCTGGGTTGTGCTCTTTTCTCTATTTATAGCGGACTTCCTTGTCTGCTGTACCTGGACCTCCTGGTCTGTTCTGGACCTCCTGGTCTGTGCTACAGTATGACCTCCTGGTCTGCTATACTCTAATGCTCAGATTTTATGTTTAACAAGGGATGCCTCCCTAGCCACCATGCACGTCACTTACATGTATGTACCCTGCGAGAACTCGACTTCTTGTGGTTCAACCTCAAAAAATTGTATAAACTTATATATGCAAACACTCACTCACCACATGTACACTTTTGTTTCTATTTCTATTTCTGCGCAGAAATTTTCTTTCCTTTAGACCAGATGTGTTGTAAATTTGGAGAAGGATCTGTTAGTCTAAATTTCGGACACTAAAATAGATATGTGCTATTTATCGCGTTGCCACCTTTTTCGCCTGTTACAATAACACTAGCGTGTGATTTGAGTTACGTGGGCATACCCGGACGCTCCGTTGCGTAATATACGCTGCGTGCGTCGGCCTTTGAGTTGCGTACGCGAGTCTCACCCTTTGTTAGAGACACGTGTACACAAAGCAAATATCCACCGTAACACAATTTTACACGTTTATCAATGTAGATGATCCTCGATCATCTACCGAACACCACACCAATCTCTCCTTGTATCTTTAGGTAGAGCTGCGTGCGTGCTTTGCAATTTATCCCTTAATGTATTACTTTTATACTTTAACTATGAAATAGCGACAAATCTCTCTTAGCACGTTTAGCAATTATAAAATGGCAAACAGGAGAGTGATATATGAAAATACACGAATAAAAAGAAATGCAGATATGCGTGTGTACGTACGCAAGACAGAAAATAAAGTTTTAAAAGACACTAGCGTTTTGTGCTTACCTCCTGTTCCGGATTCCCTCAGCACCCTTTACTAAGCGAAGCAGACGCTTATCCAGACAGCACTACGAGGAATATGATCTCCCGCCCTTTGCTGATGGATAATGTCTGCTGAAATTACCTAGTATAGATATGTGAAGGACGGACGAGCCGCCAATTGATAAAGCTAAATATTTATCTTACTTAAAACCCTTTAAGAGGCCTAAGAACACTGTACGCTATTGACGTCTGGAGTACCGTAAGGGTACGCACGTTGCGTAACAATCGCTTAGCCGTAGTCGAGACGCTCACGCGTTACGTTCGCTCACGGCCAAGAGATCACAGGCAGGCCCGCTATTGGCTGCCGACTAACGTTATGGTTCGCTATAGCGTAGCGGACACTCGGGACCACGAGGAGATCACCAGCGGCGCAGACGCTCACAATGTTAAACCTTTACATGTAAACCATGAACAATGTATTATACAGAAAAACCTTAGTGTAATGGTGGGGTGTAGATGCAACACAATGTAACCTTATTAACTTAAAGCTGTTCAAGCGTCTCCGACGCTCTGAGAATACTTAACACTATAAGAAATACACAAATACCGGGCTTAGGGTCTAACGCCTTATATGAATGTTATACTTGCAAAAGAATAATACCATACAAGTCATACACTACCAATATAACATAGACTAACTAACCAGATAACTACACAGGAAATACAATACAATACAAGTACGTTTAAGGGAAAATGAGAGAAAGAGGAGAAGAGAGAGAGAGAGAGAGATATGGCCCACAATACCAATAAAGACAATATGATTGCGGAGAAAACTTACGCTCAAGGGAAACAATCGCATGCGCCTCTGGATATCCAGCTCCCGATTATCAGCAATGAGAACCGTTGAAGAGTGAGAGCTGGATATGATCGGCTTGTCTATTTATGCCCCACACACAATACAATTCAATGGTCCCTACAATCTCATTGTTCATTGGACACAGGAATTCGTCTTCGCATTATAACAAAAGGTCATAGGTTGATTCATACAGGTGGGCTGTGACTATTTCCAACTGCTCAGGTGGGTGGGAAACTAGGTTTCCCGCCGCATGGATAAGTAAGTGCAAATAATAGTAAAAGTACATAAACTTCTTATGTCCATAACTATTCGCACGAGCGATTAATCTGCTTCAAACCAACACCGGAATATTGCTAATTAAATACTCTTCCGATGGATACTAAACACCACTGTATAACCCTTGTCTGACCCTTCGTATCAAACAAAGAGGGATCTCTCTGTCTGTGAACATGCTACCTTAACTAAACTTTCAGATTCTATCAAAGGGACCATAATCTACAAAATACATTATATAGTTAAAATATGTTACGAACGAGTCGCCCGCCAGACGCACATAAACTTTACCGTAAATGCGCACACTGTGCGCCCGCGGGTGCACGCAACAGCGAGTATGCGCACGCACGGCAGGGCTCATGAACGTGCAACAGGCATTCGCATGAGGTGCAAATATGGCAGTGTGTAGCGTGATATTTTTCTGACTTTGACAATATATATATATATATATATATATATATATATAGTTTTCCAGTAGGCGACACTCAGTAAATAATGACATATAGCTGCAGGTTAATGCTCAACGTTTTGAAGGTGTTTATTCCTTCATCATCGGGATAAAAAATGAACATACAACTCACCATTAAATCCCCTACACCACACTACGTGACACCGTGGGATCCGGAGGCTGGCTGACGGCGCCCACACATGACGTCATCATCAGTTCCCCGTTCCCATGACAACAAATAAAACATTCTGTGAACGAGATTAAAAACAAGGCCGTCAGGTAAACAGCATTCAGTATAAGCGATCTGTTGGATACATCAATTAATATACAATACACACATTGAAGCAATATAGTGCTACAAAGTTAAATATCACATATGTCAATCGATCACAAAAAATATGAGAAAAATGCAAAACGAATTTTATAAAAATTTGGAATTATACGTACAAATTACTGGAATTAAATGGCAAAATCACTGGAATTAAATGGCAAAATCACTGGAATTATACGTCCAAATCACTGGAATTATATGTCCAAATCACTGGAATTATACTGCAAAATCACTGGAATTATACATACAAATCACTGGAATTAAATGGTAAAATCACTGGAATTACACTGCAAAATCACTGGAATTATGCATCAAAATCACTGGAATTATACGTCCAAATCACTGGAATTAAATGGCAAAATGGAAGTTGAGGGCTTCCATCATCATGTGAAGCTGAACCACTAGTCATGAACATAGGCAAGGGCCTTAGCCGTTCCTTGCCACTCCGAGTCGTAAATGGCATATTGGCAAGTTTACGTTTCTCCTCAGATGATTTAAAATTCTTTTTTGGGGTCTTTTTACTGAACTTTGGCTTTTTGGATTTTACAAGCCCTCTACTATCACATTGGGCATCAGCCTTGGCAGACGACGATGGCATTTCATCATCTATGTCATGGCTATTGGCAGCAGCTTCAGCACTAGGAGGAAGTGGTTCTTGATCTTTCCCTATTTTATCCTCCAAATTTTTGTTCTCCATTATTTTTCTGGAGTTATATAACACAATATGCGGCACAGGAATGACTGATGGCTGATGCACAGGACACTACCACTGGTCTGATGCAGGACAACACAGCAACATTGTAAGGGACTTGTTGTTATTATTATTATACGGCAGCAGTGGACATATGACTGCAGAGTATACCACTGTGACTGCCTGGTCACTGTAATGACTGAAGGCTGATGCACAGGACAATACCACTGGTCTGACGCAGCACAATTCACCACCACTGAACTGATGCAGCACAACACAGCAGCAATGGACATATCGCAGCAAGAGGACACATCCACTGTGACTGCCTGGTCACTGGAATAACTGATGGCTGATGCACAGGACACTACCACTGGACTGATGCAGGACAACACAGCAACACTGTAAGGGACTTGTTGTTATTATTATTTATTATTTTACGGCAGCAGTGGACATATGACTGCAGAGTATACCACTGTGACTGCCTGGTCACTGGATTGATTGATGACTGATGCACAGGACACTACCACTGGTCTGATGCAGGACAATAGCGCAACACTGTAAGGGACTTGTTATTATAATTTATTATAATACGGCAGCAGTGGACATATGGCTGCAGAGTATACCACTGTGACTGCCTGGTCACTGGAATGACTGATGGCTGATGCACAGGACACTACCACTGGTCTGATGCAGGACAACAGAGCAACACTGTAAGGGACTTGTTGTTGTTGTTATTATTATTATTATTATACGGCAGCAGTGGACATATGGCTGCAGAGTATACCACTGTGACTGCCTGGTAACTGGAATGACTGATGGCTGATGCACAGGACACTACCACTGGTCTGATGCAGCACAATCCACCACCACTGAACTGATGCAGCACAATTCACCACCACTGAACTGATGCAGCACAACACAGCAGCAATGGACATATCGCAGCAAGAGGACAGATCCACTGTGACTGCCTGGTCACAGGAATAACTGATGGCTGATGCACAGGACACTACCACTGGACTGATGCAGCACAATACACCACCACTGAACTGATGCAGCACAACACAGCAGCAATGGACATATGGCAGCAAGAGGACACAACCACTGTGACTGGACACATACAGCACAAGACACGGACACTGAGAGAATGGAGACACATCCTCACTCTACACTCTCCCATGCCGGAGTGAAAATGGTGGGGACGCGCGGCTCCTTATATGGAATCCAAACCCCGTGAGAATCCGACAGCGGGATGATGACGCTTTGCCTCGTTCTGGTTTCCGAGTCAGGTTGGAAAACCGAGCCTGACTCAGATCCGGGCTCGAATGGTGAGGTCCGGTATGGTTCTGTTCTCTGAGAACCGAACCCGCTCATCTCTATTTTTAATGTTATATAATATGAACCAAGGCACTGTAATGAGGCACAATATGAACGGGGAGCACTATATATCATAATGTGAATTGAGAGTGCTGTGTGCCATAATGTGTATTGGCAGCTCTGAACTGTGACATAGGGTGAACTTAAGCACTACTACGATTCATAATAGAAACTAGGGCACTACTATGGGGCATAACATTAAATAAGGCTCTACTATGTTTCAGAAAATGAACTAGGGCACTATTATAGGGCATAAAATTAACAACTGCTGCAGAGAAGTGTCTCTCTAGAAGCTTTGAAACGGGGGCCCCTTCAAAATGTTGCTATGGGGCTCACAATGTTCTGGCTACGCCCCTGCCTGTTACTATAATATATCTCCCTCAAAACACACATACACTACTCGTCTAGAGAGAGAGAGAGAGAGAGAAAGAGAAAGTGGATGGGACGGCACTCAGAGAACTTAGCAAAAAAAAATGATGTTTCAAACAATAAAAAAAAACAGGTCATCACATCAACGTTTCACCTTTTTTAGGATGTATTTCTGCATAAAATAATGTGACACAAACAGCATATGGACATTAACTTACCCCGCTTATATAGCAAATATAGCACCATACTCACCCCCACATTTAGAGAGCCCAGGGCTCCAGCTGGCGCAGCGGGATGCACTACAGTGGCGTCACCCCATCTCCATGGCAGACGCCATGGCCGGCAGGATGCCACTAAGTGACGTAATCCTGCCATCAGGGCGACCTCCACAGTGTATGCATTAGTAACCAGTGACGCTCACGCGTCTCCCAGATACCTATTCCACTACAGGCGCTTGTGCCATGTGTCCATAGGCATCTAAAAACACACCACAGAATGCCGGTGTATAAACGTAGACAACATTGGCAAAGTGCATTCAAATAACATACATTTGAGACCTGCATGGCAGCAGTGTAAAGAGCATACAGAATATCAATACCTATGCATACAAATGTACCCCTTAACACCTGTAAGGCTACAGAAAGTCTATTAATACCTCTATATCTACTAGGTATAGTAATTAGCAAGGCATAATCTACACAATGCCAATTGCATAGGGTTTACATAGACTATTCCAGAATATTTGTTCATTAAACCCCCGGGATTAGACTGTCCAATCTGACTATCCACTTGGCTTCCAGTATCAGGGGTTGTTTATTTCTGTCTCCTCCATGGCGATTTTAAGGTAAGTGGGCAATAATCATATATTTGATACTGCCCATATTGTGACCCCTCTCTGCAAAATGTTTGGCCACTGGTTGATCACTGTTTCCGGTGGAGATAGCTCCTCTAATAGCTGAGCGATGTTGTGTTGCTCGTTCCCTGAATGGATGTATGGTTTTGCCCACGTAGTAATAACCACACGGGCATTGTATGATATATATGACATATGATGTAGTACATGTGACAGCATGCTGGATAGGAATGTGTTTACCACTGTGTGGGTGCCGGAAGTATGTCCCTGTTTCTATATGACCACAAGTTTAACATTGAATACATCTGTAGCAACCCTTTTTAGGTGTAGCAAGGGACCCAGTTAAACCGCGCTCAAAGTTCGTGATATCCGTACGCATAACCAAGTTTTAAATATTTCTTCAATGGCGGAAACTGGCTATAGGCGTTTGTGACTTAAAACACGTTAATTCTGTGTCTGTGCTGACTACTGGCCACAAAGCTTTAGTGGCCGTTTGTGTAATGTGACTACTAGAGAAGTAATTAGTAGTCCAGATTATACAATCCGATATGTGACGTTTTCTGCTTCCAGGTGTAAGTAATTCATCCCGTGGAAGATTCAAAACTTTAGATTTATGTTGCAGCTCCCATTTCAGTTAGGGATTTTTCCCCTCTGCTCTCATTAACCCATGCCCCAATAGGGCACATCAGGGGTTAACAGCAGATACAGGTCTTGGGACTTGTGCATGTGCTCCAATTGGTTCTCTCATTGAGAATTCAATGCTCTTGCAGCAGATTCTCTAAAGCAGAAACCTGGCACATGTCACTTCTGTCCCACTTCCTTCTGACCTTTTTTTCGTTCTCGGAATTACAATGAGATTAAAATCCTCTATTTAGAATAGAGAAACATAACCTAATATAAGTATCTATATCGAATCACAGTTTATGCAGCATTATCACCTACCATGATGTGTGGATCGATAATTGCCACTGCATACTACATTATATTCCTAGTACATATGATTGGCATGAACTAAGTATACAACTGGCAACATAATTTCTTACTGCAGGCTGTAAAGGTGTTATTTGAAAAAGATTGATATTTTGTGTTTATATAGAGGAAGTACTGCATTGTTACTATGTTGTGTTATGAGAAATAACAAACAACTGAACTGCATATTTTCAACCAGGTCACTAGGTATATTCATTCCAATATAGGAATCTACTCAGAGGTCCAATGATTAATTTCTTAAACTGCTTTTTTAATTATATGGTATATGTTTGTATGTTAATGTGAGTCTCTGAAATCGTATTAAAAGTTAAGTTTTAAATTATTTAAGAGTGCCCCATAAAAAAGAGTTGTCTTTCCTCTCTTTATTACACGTGATCTATTTCCACAACTCTGGGGTGCACCGCCGGCTTTACCTAATAACTAATGTCTATCTTTGTTCCACTCTAAGATAGTGTAAAGTAATGGGATTCTTATCTATACATTTTTCTATATACCGGTTTTACATTATTTACATAAACCCAGTGCGCTATCTTATCCCCCAAAACAAACTCCTTCCTAAAAATTAGCATCCACAGTTTGTTTTTTCTAATTTTGCCAAAACAAGTTCTGTTGTACTTTGTATACAGTCTCAGACATGCACACAGATATACGGTCGAAATTTAAAAAAAACGTTGCTACTTTTTACACAAAATATACGAGTGTCACTTTTCAAATTACAAGAGTCTTATCTTTATGAGACTGAGTTTACTGTACTTCTTCCTGGGCCTCCCCATTGCTTTCATGGGCAGCCCCTGAAGCCCAGCATTCATTAGTAAATAATGGTATCAATGCGTGTGTGACACCTGCACATCACTGCCAAAACGACAGTCCAGCAAAGTTCTGTGAATCTTATTGCAACTTCTCTGTTCAATTCATACTGTAGGCAGGCTACCCACTCCACTGGTTAGCCCCCAACTCCCCCTCCCCCCCCCCCCTTTCCCCACCCCCACCTAGGAGACTGCTCATTTCACAGACAGGGTGGCCAGATTACAGTCAATAAATTGACAAAACAGTATGTAAATGAAGGGCTCATACTAAAGTAGCTTTGGTTGGAGAAAGGGACTAGAGAGGTCTTGAGTAATGTATTATTATTTTTTTATTATAACTTTGCTTGCTAGACCCAGCCCTATGTACTGTATACAGGATATTTATATTAAACAGTAAGTGCTTATATGAAGTACTGTATTACAAATTTTGTGTTGCAGATGCTTAGCCCGTTCACAATGAAAACTGATCCTTTCCCTTGTTCATAATTCTATTGAGTGTTTGCATGTTAAGAAAAAATTAATAAAGTGTAAAGAAAAAAAAATGGCACTCGCTCTTTCCGGGAATCAAACCCAGGACCATGAGCATGGGGACTGGTACACTTCAATGCTAGGCCACCTAATCCCTTTCAATTGGTTTTGCTTATGCTGTATTGTCTAAGGGATTTGTACGCTCAAATAACCCTAATGCCAATGGACCATTATTTTAACATGTAAGTTTGCATATGTATACACTATTTTTATTTATTGATTTATTTATTTTTGGTCCTGACAGAAAATTTATATTTTCTGCAGTGTCCCTTTATTTACAGTGGGGGTCATTCCGAGTTGTTCGCTCGCAAGCTGCTTTTAGCAGCTTTGCACACGCTAAGCCGCCGCCTACTGGGAGTGAATCTTAGCTTATCAAAATTGTGAACGAAAGATTCGCAATATTGCGAAAAGACTTCTCTGTGCAGTTTCTGAGTAGCTCGAGACTTACTCTTCCAGTGCGATCAGTTCAGTGCTTGTCGTTCCTGGTTTGACGTCACAAACACACCCAGCGTTCGCCCAGACACTCCCCCGTTTCTCCAGCCACTCCCGCGTTTTTCCCAGAAACGGTAGCGTTTTTTCACACACTCCCATAAAACGGCCAGTTTCCGCCCAGAAACACCCACTTCCTGTCAATCACATTACGATCACCAGAACGAAGAAAAAACCTCGTAATGCCGTGAGTAAAATACCAAACTGCATAGCAAATTTACTTGGCGCAGTCGCACTGCGGACATTGCGCATGCGCATTAGCGATCAATCGCTCCGTTGCGAGAAAAAAATAACGAGCTAACAACTCGGAATGACCCCCAGTATGCTATACACTTCAAGTTCCTGATTGACTCTCTCCATCTGACCATTGGTCTGTGTGTATAACATTACAGTTGTCACTGGCCATTTGCCAGGGCTTGCTAACAGTACTGTATTACTGATTACTGTACTGTATATCCATCCACCGCTATTCGCTCTACAGTACTGGATTAGTGGAGGACCGAGTGGTGAAGATGTGTATTGTATGCTGTAGTTGTTGTTGCACCTCAACGAGCCTCTTTGTGCAACACCTCAACAACCTTGAGCTATAGCTAAGGCATGAAAAATACTCCATTTAGGCAGAGAAACTGCAATAATGAGGGAGGCTCCATCTATAGGCCCTTGTTATCCATTCATTGAATCAACCAGAGAACAGAATGATTCTTCTGTTCCCGACCAGAAAATGATTAAATCGTCTGTGTAGCGTAAAAAAAAGTTTTGCATGCGGTTTAAATTCTGGATTACTGAAAAATAATAACTGCCCCTGGATGCACATATATATATTGGCATATGTAGGTGAGACAATAGATCATATAGAACATCCTGCTGTTTACAGGTAGTACTGTCCGTCAAAACGGAAATAATTCCTATGTAGCACCATTGTTAACAACTGGCGGGGGCCCAAGGCTTGAGAGTTTGTGGAAGTCCCCACTGTTAAAATTACTTGCAAATCTCCCCTCCCCCTCCCGCGCGGAACACAATATATACATAAACACACAATGTCACTCACGGAGCAGCACGGATGCCACTCATGAAGCAGCAGCAGGGACAGCACACCAGAGTACACAGTCACTGTCTCGCAGGATTTCCCTTCACTATTCTATGAGACTAACTGTGCACAGAGGAGCTCTTCAGCGACCGTTGATTATGAACAGCTGAGCCGCAGGAGGGAGACTCTTCCAATTGAAAAATACAATGTGTATGTTGGGGCCTCCTAATGTGTGTCACTTTCACTGTTACTCTGTGAGGAAACATTTTCTGATGTTGGTTTAGGTCCTCGGTACATTCTGATGTTTTTTGTTGTTTTCTATAATTCCTGGGTGGTTCTCCTCTAGTGAACCAATGGTATACATGGTTGTCTTCGTAATCTTGTACAACCTTTGTGCATTTCAGTTTCTTGAATTTAATCAGATCAGAGCGATCTGATTACCATGAGCAGTAAACACAGGAGTACTAAAATCAAAGTGATGTGGCTCAATAAGAAGGTTAAGGAAGAAATGTATAAAAAGAGGAGTGCTTTCAAAGCGTTTACATCTGATGGGAAGATGGGGTCACTCCAGTACTACAAGGAATGTAACAAAAAATGCAAATAAGTAATCAGAGCAGCTATTATAAAAAACGAAAAGCAAATCGCTAAGAAGAGTAAAACATCCCCTAAAAAGTTTTTTAAGTATATAAACAGTCAAAAGTTAAAAAAGGAGAATTTAGGACCATTAAATGGAAAATTGGGAGCCTTGATTAATGATGAAAAGGAAATATGGAACAAATTTATTTCATCAGTGTTTACTAGAGACCAGATGGTGGGAATAGTGCATAACAAAAATAACAGTAATGATCTGTGGCTTAGTACTTGATTGAGTGAGGAAGTAGTCCGGCAGAGACTAAGCAAATTTAAGATTAATAAATCTCCTGACCCAGATGGACTTCACACATGGGTCTTATGGAGCTAAACTCAGAATTAGTAAAACCCTTATATTTGATTTTCTATGATTCAGTTACATCAGGCATGGAATCAAAGGACTGGCGTATAGCAGAGGTAGTGCCATTATTTAAAAAGGGAATTAAAACTCATCCTGGTAAAAATAGACCGGTAAGATTGACATCTATAGTGGGGAAAATATTGAAAGGTATATTAAGGGATAGCATACAGGAGTACTTGCAGACCTCCAAGGTTATTAATAGGAACCAGCATGGTTTTGTGAGGGATAGGTCATGTCAAAATAACTTAATTGGCTTCTATGGGGAAGTGAGCAACAATCTTAACCATGGAAACGTGGTTGACGTGGTCTATTTAGATTTTGCAAAACAGTGCATCACATGAGGCTGATTTTCAAATTAAAAGAACCTGGTCTAGAAATAACTATTTGTACTTGGGTAAGTAATTGGCTGGATAACAGGGAACAGCGAGTGGTGGTTAGTGGGATGTTCTCTGGGCATCATTATTCAGTGGAATACCGTTAGGGTCCATACTCAGGCCACTATTGTTCAACATATTTATTAATGACCTAGGAATAGGTCTGGAAAGCGCAGCGTCAATTTTTGCAGATGATACTAAACTATGTAGGGTAATTAATTCAGAAATGGATGTTAATTCTCTACAGAACAACTTATTTAAACTGGAATTTTGGGCATCTAAAATGAGGAGAATGAGGTTCAATATAGAAAATTTTTATGTTATGCACTTTGGGACTAAAAATAAACATGCAACCTATAATTTAAATGGGGAAAATCTAGAGGAAGCAGTAGTTGAAAGAGATTTGGGGGTGCTCATTGATAATAGACTTAGTAGCAGTACCCAATGTGAAAGTGCAGCAAAGAAGGCAAATAAGGTATTAGCATGCATAAAACGGGGAACTGAGACTAGGGATGAGAGTGTAAACCTGCCACTGTATAAATCATTGGTATGGCCGCACATGGAATATTGTGTATAGTTCTTGGCACCACATTATAAAAAAGATATCTTGTTAATTGGAGGAGTTCAGAGGCAAGCTACAAAATTGGTTAAGGGGTTAGAGGCACTGGATTATGAGGAAAGGCTAACTAGGTTGAATATGTTTACACTAAAAAAAGAGGCATCTAAGAGGAGACATTATTAATAGTTTCAAATATATAAAAGAGACAATACATGGAGCTATCAGGTGATTTGTTTATTGAGAGAGCTCTACACAGTACACGCGGTCACCCTCTGAGGCTAGAGGAGAGAAAATTTTGTACCCAACAAAGGAAAGGGTTATTCCCAATAAGGGCCGTAGGTGTTCGGAACTCGTGACAGAGAAGGTAGTAATGGAAGACTCGATAATTATGTTTAAAAATGGATTAGATACATTTTTAACTGAAAAAGATATCCAAGTATATAGCAGTTAAAATAAATATATTTTAAGAATAGCACGAATTATAGTTGTTAATTAGACATTACAGTAAACATTAGCTAAATACAGAATAGTGTAAGAATTATAATACAGGTTGAACCTGATGGGCAATTTGTCTTTTTTCAACCTCACTATGTTACTATGTAACAATATTTGTTGCACTGGGCTTGTAACTTGGTGAACCAGGTCGCCGTGACGACAGGATTACGTCACACAGTGGCATTCCGCCAGCCATAGCGGTTGCCATGAAGACGGGATGACGTCACTGGAGTAAGTCCCACTGTGGCAACCGGAGGCCTGAGCTATCTACACGTGGGGGTGAGTAAGTAGTGGTCTATTTATAAGCATCTGGTGGAGATAAAGTGGCCGGAGATAAAGTACCAGCCAATCATCTTGTAACTGTCACAGGCTGGGTTTGAAAAATGACAGATAGGCTGTGATTGGCTAATACTTTTTCACCGTCTACTTTATCTCCACCTGAGGCTTAGTACATAGACCTACGTTTGCTATATAAGCGGGATATGTGTTGCTTGTGTCACATTGTTTTAAGCAGAAATACATACTGAAGACAGTGCATGCTTGCACCAAAATGTTGATGTGATTTTTTTGTATTGTTTGAATACATTGGGTTTCTTTTGCAAAATCCTCTGAGTGCTGTCCCATCTACTTTTCTTCATTCGTGGGTTCACAGTGTTGGACGCAGACAACGGGATAATACCTCTTATATATTTATTAAGTTCCGAACTGTGCTGCTAAATATATTATATTATTTATATATATATATATATATATATATATATATGCACACACACAGTGCACATACATACATACATACATACATACATAGATACATAGATACATACATACATACATGACACATCACTAACATAGGCTACCGTACATAAATATAAATAAACCTACAGATAGAACAAGGGCTGAGAGGAGGAGACCTGCGGCAGCCACTGTGCTGCCAAATGATTGTGAGGAGTGGACGTAGAAGGAGAAGCTTTGGCTGAGGCTGAGCAGCTCCCACGCTCCTCCGTATGCAGAGATTGCTGATCAGAGCTCGCTGCAGCTGTGATCACAATTGTGTTGAGATTGAGACACAGCCGTCTCCATCTCTGAAAAACATTTTGACCCATCAGGGGGTTTCTGGGTACACCCCCTCCCCTGTGTGCACCACTATTGATTTAGGTGGAACAGCCCAGATTTGAGGGTTATGTCCTTTCAGCGGCAAGTGTCATGTGGACCATTTACTGGTGTATGCTCCTTCTAGGAGAAGGGGATGTGACTTTATGGGGCTGCTTACAAGTGATAGGAATGCCTCTGGAAGAAGGGGGCTCAAATACTCATTTTTTATTTTTTTTATACACTTTTATTGACAGGTTAACAAGTTTGACAAACAAGGTATAACATTGGGTGCAGCCAGTAGAAAGCAATGGAGTAGAAATGAAACATCATGACAGACAATGTCTACACATGACACAAACAAGAAGAGAATAACGGCATAACGAGGTCATTAAACATATCAGAAAAGAAGTGCATTACTTAATATTTCCAAATTATTGGCCTAATTCAGCAAGGATCGCAAATCAGCAAAATTAGCACAAAAAAAAACGTAAAAACGTAAATTCTGCAACTTAAATAGCAAAAACTGACAAAAAAAACCCAATATCTGAGACTTAGCAAAAACTGTGTATGCACTACAAAAAGTAGGCGTGTAAGGGGCGTACTAAAGGGCTGGACTCGCAAAAACTACAATCAGGGGCGTGTTACGGGGCATGTTGTGGGCGTATGCTGATGGTCGGTGGGCTGTGCATTCGCAATTTTTACAACAGATCGCACATTTCTGATGTGCAGTTTCTGAGTGACTACAGGTCTACCTTAAAAATTGCACAAGCTGACCTCAGTTGTAGACTGCATGTATACTGCAATCATTGCTTTATTACACCCAGCTGAAGAAGCTCACACCTCACTTCATTCAGCTGTATTGGAACTTAGAACATGTAAGGTATTGTTTAACTCTGTAACACATGTTGATTGTGAAAACATATGTTACTAACCGATTTGTGTTTAAACTTACTAACAATCGAGGTTTGACAACCACACTAGTATCTGCTGAATGACATTTAGCTTCCTAACATTTTTTTAAACAACCAACATTTTTTTGTTAAACAAAACATACCCACATACTTTTTTTTATTTTTTACATTTTATATGTACACTACACACATAAACATATGTTGAAGAACAGCAACACCATCTTTTTATTTTCAAGTTTTGCAAATTCTGCTCCATTTGTATACTTATTGAAACAAATATTTACACATAATTCCTTAAAGTAAGGTATGTACATAAAAGCAAAGAAACAATAATATGTAATGTTTGACCACTTCACAATAAAAAAAACACTATTTTTTTTGTATATAAAAATGTTACTGTTGTTTCCGAATAAAAATATTTTGACTCCAAAAAAAGTGTGTTTGTTAAAACATATACCAATAATTGCTGTTGTGTAGGGTTTAGAGGCTAGAATTCACACTCTCTCTAGTTGAATATATTTGAACACAGTTATGGGCATTAGTCAATGTCTGAAGAAAAACACTATGGTGTCTTTAAGATAATAATTGATAAATTACCACAAGATCATTTGACCAATTAAGTGATGATTGAATTGATTTACAATTGTTGAGTAGTTCTTTAATTTGGGTGAAGGAAAGTAGGTTGTGCAATTTTTAAGGGAAAAACACTGTTATTATCAAAAAATGCAACATCAGAAACATGTATGCAAAAAATGCATACATTTGTAATATGTACGCAAAAATTGTGATTCTTAGGATGGTTTTCGCAATATTTGCACATTTCACAAGGCCACCTTCTTTTTGTTAAATTATGTTAGTGTTGCAGTTTTTCCGTTTGGGCGTGCTTTCGGAATTTTGCTTTTGCTCGCAATTTTTGTTAATGTGTAATTTTTGCAATCCTTACTGAATTTGCCCAACATTTTCTCAAGGCCTCCTGGCAAATGTTAACTAAAGATGAGTGGGTTCGGTTCTCAGAGAACAGAACCCTACCGGACTTCACGTCACGAGCCCGGTTCCGAATCAGGGTCGGGTTTTCCCGCCTGACTCGGAAACCAGAACGAGGCAAAACGTCATCCCGCTGTTGGATTCTTGCAGGGTTTGGATTCCATATAAGGAGCCACGCGTCGCCGCCATTTTCACTCCGGCATTGGACTGTGTACAGAGAGGACGTGTCTCTGTTCTCTCAGTGTCCGTGTCTTGTGCTGTATTTGTCCAGTCACAGTGGTTGTGTCCTCTTGCTGCCATATGTCCATTGCTGCTGTGTTGTGCTGTATCAGTTCAGTGGTGGTGTATTGTGCTGCATCAGTCCAGTGGTTGTGTCCTGTGCATCAGCTATCAGTCATTCCAGTGACCAGGCAGTCACAATGGTTGTGTCCTCTTGCTGCCGTATGTGCATTGCTTCTGTGTTGTGCTGCATTAGTTCAGTGGTGGTGTATTGTGCTGAATCAGACCAGTGGCAGTGTCCTGTGCATTAGCCATCAGTTATTCCAGTGACCAGGCAGTCACAGTGGATGTGTCCGCTTGCTGCCATATGTCCATTGCTGCTGTGTTGTCCTGCATCAGTTCAGTGGTGGTGTATTGTGCTGAATCAGTCCAGTGGTAGTGTCCTGTGCATCAGCCATCAGTCATTCCAGTGACCAGGCAGTCACAGTGGTATACTCTGCAGCCATATGTCCACTGCTGCCGTATAATAATAACAAGTCCCTTACAGTGTTGCTGTGTTGTCCTGCATCAGACCAGTGGTCAGAGCCGGCCATATGCATAGGCAAACTAGGCAATTGCCTAGGGCATTTGATATGCCCAGGGGCATCAGCAGCTTCTGCTGATTAAAATGATATGCAGCATGCCTATATTCTGTGTGTAGCATTTCATAGGCCGATACAGCCACAGTCTCACACAGTATATAGGCACGCCGCATATCATTTTAATCAGCAGAATCTGCTTGTGCATCCTAGCCACATAGCATTGCAAATAAGATGCATTTTCATAAAAAAAAAGGTATGCCCGGCGTTAGCATTGAGGCAAGATGTAGGAGGACACATCTGTATCCAGGCAGAGGCAGAGGTCACAGTGTTAGTGGCAGTGTGAGTGCTGTGTGCATGTGAGTGGGTTGGTTGTGCAGTAGTATTCGGAATATGTGTAAGGAGCATTATGTGTGTCATGTAAAAATGCATTAATAATGTGCAACATATGTGTAAGGGGCACTATGTGCGTCATTATGTGTATAAGGGCATTAATATTGTGCAGCATATGTGTAAGGGTACTACTGTATGTGTGTCATTATGTGTATAGGGGCACTAATAATGTGAAGCAAATGTGTAGGGGGCACTATGTGTGTCATTATGTGTATAAGGGCATTAATAATGTGCGGCCTATGTGTAAGGGACATTATGTGTAAAAGGGCATTAATAAAGGTTGTCATAATGTGTAAGGCACATTATGTTTATAAGGACATTAATAAGGTGTCTCATATGTGTAAGGGGCATTAGTGTGTGGAATTAGATGTATAAATGCATTACTAATGTGTGGCATTATGTGTATAAGGTGCTCTACTATGTGGCGTTGCATATAGAAAGGGCACTACTGTGTCATCTAATGTGAATAAAAAGCAATACGGTGTGGTGTAATGTGAATAAGGAGCAATTCAGTGTGATGTAATGTGAATAAGTAGCTCTACTGTGAGGAGTAACGTTTATAAGGTAAAGTGATACTACTGTGGGATGTAATATGAATTATGGACAATATTGCATGATCAAAAGTGAATAAAGTTGCAGTACTGTGTGGCGTAATTGGATTTGGGGTTACTATTGTGTGGCCATGCCCCTTGCCAGCAAAAACACACCCCTTTTTGGGCTGTGCGCCAAATGTGTGACCTGTTCCTATTTAAAATATAGGGGGTACAAACACCAAAATAAGGACTGCTATGGGTGAGGGGTGATGGTAAAGAGGTGCAAGGTCAGAGGCAGAACCAGCGGTGGTGCTAGGGGGCACCAGCCAAAATCTTGCCTAGGGCATCATATTGGTTAGGGCCGGCTCTGCCAGTGGTTGTGTCCTGTGCATCAGTTATCAGTCATTCCAGTGACCAGGCAGTCACAGTGGTATACTCTGCTGCCATATGTCCAGTGCTGCCGTATAATAATAAATTATAATAACAACAAGTCCCTTACAGTGTTGCTGTGTTGTCCTGCATCAAACCATTCCTGTGCCACATATTGTGTTATATAACTCCAGAAAAATAATGGAGAACAAAAATTTGGAAGATAAAATAGGGAAAGATCAAGAACCACTTCCTCCTAGTTCTGAAGCTGCTGCCACTAGCCATGACATAGACGATCAAATGCCATTGTTTTCTGCCAAGGCCGATGCCCAATGTGATAGTAGAGGGGATGTAAAATCCAAAAAGCCAAAGTTCAGTAAAAAGACCCAAAAAAAGAAATTTAAATAGTCTGAGGAGAAACGTAAACTTGGCAATATGCCATTTACGACACAAAGTGGCAAGGAACGGATAAGGCCCTGGCCTATGTTCATGACTAGTGGTTCAGCTTCACATGATGATGGAAGCCCTCAACCTCCATTTTACCATTTAATTCCAGTGATTTGGACATATAATTCCAGTGATTTGGACGTATAATTCCAGTGATATTGCCATTTAATTCCAGTGATTTGGATGTATAATTTCAGTGATTTTGCAGTATAATTCCAGTGATTTTGGACATATAATTCCAGTGATTTGGATTTATAATTCCAGTGATTTTGCAGTATAATTCCAGTGATTTTGCAGTATAATTCCAGTGATTTGGACGTATAATTCCAGTGATTTTGCCATTTAATTCCAGTGATTTGGACGTATAATTCAAGTGATTTTGATGTATAATTCCAGTGATTTTGCCATTTAATTCCAGTGATTTAGTAACATAGTAACTAAGGTTGAAAAAAGACAATTGTCCATAGAGTTCAACCTATTTGTGATCTCCTATGCAGTTTTATTTTAGGACAAGTTATTTTTATGTTAGGACTAGTTATATTAACTATAATGTGTGAATACGCACCTTAACCCTGTATATCTTTATCCAATAGGAATTTATCTAACCCATTCTTAAAGGTGTTGACTGAGTCCGCCGTTACTACTCTCTCAGGCAGGGAAATCCAAACACGTATTGTCCTTACTGTGAAAAACCCTTTTTGACTTAGTGTGCTGATAATGTCGATATTATCTTAAACCATAAAGCTATACCTTTAAACACACTTTTACCCTGGAGCCGCTACGGCCGCTAGACTTAATACACACGCTACGCACTTCGCACGCTATTTGCGTACAGAGTCACGTACATTGTACGTCCTTAGCGTATACACGCCGCGCTGGGTGTACATAGTACGCACAGCGTGCGCACACACTTAATAAACTTTAAACCTTATTCGTAATGCAATGCAAAGTTATTCTTACACTCTAAACCTTGTGCCGCAAAGCACTGTAATGATGATACACCTTAAACCTTACGCAGCGCTGAAGGTATAAAGTACCCGCTATGCGTACACACCTTATCAATACACTTTAAAACCTTATACAGTTAAATACACTTTAAACCCTAGCAGGGAAATGAGGACACAACACCGTTTGTAGTTAACCGCTGGGTTCTAACACCACAGTGGATTATATGAAAGGGGATAACAGTACAAGTTATACACTACAGAGCTAACAAGATAAATCTAAAACAGAATAATGGCTACAGTCAATGTACATACGTGAGAATGTTCGCATGCGCAACCTGGACCAGTCCTCCGCTCATCCGGTAGATAGCGTTCAGAGTCTTCTGACCAGCCAGGCAGCAGCAGGCTTTTTATACACAACTTCCATATACAATACAATGGTCACTGTAATCCCTTTGTCTATTGGACACAGAGATGCATCTTTACATTACAGGAGAGGTCATAGGTTGATTTGAAAAGGTGGGCAATGTCTTTCTCAACTGCTCTTGTGGGTGGTATCCTCTGGATTCCCGCCGCACACATAATATACAGTAAATACAGTTTATATCTATATTCTACTTCTGCACATAACTATACGCAGGAACATGCAATCTTTCTCTAACCAACACTGGAATGTTACCCTTAAAATACCCTACTGCTGGATACTAGACATCACCTTATAACCTTTGTCTGTCCCTTCCTATCATGCAAAGGTGAATCCCTTAGTCCTGGAATCATTTAAACTGTTGATACTTGCTGATGTGGTGTAGGGGAGCTATGTGTACAAAGTGCACTATTTGGGTTAAATATGCAATGTTCTGATAACCCTCTATGCGCTCACAAGCTCCGCCGTAAATACCCATACCACGCGCATGATCGCAGGAGCGATCCTACGCAAATTGCGGATATGTGCACGCACGGCGGAATAAGTGCACGCACAGTGGGCATGTGTGTGTGGTCAGTACATGATGTATGCATTACAATATTTTTTGACTTTGACAGTCCACCCTTTGGCAGTCAACAATAACTGCCACTGTCTAAACATTAAACAGAAAAATATACAATACAATCTACAGATGAATGGATGGTATGAGGAGAGGTGTAGGTGGGAAATGTATGACCTAGTGAGATAGTAAAAGCATGTATGTATGAATCCATGTCTGAGGGGCATGTATCATCGTGCCATATATGTTCTAGATAAACTTCGAGGTATTGCGAAGTATACATTAAATCCTTCTCATCCCGTATTAAGGGTCTGTAAGTGGGCCAACAAACACTACAGAGCTCTTTTCGGCTTCTTGTTTCAACAAATGGGGTGCACATTTAGATGATGATACATGGAGGGGGAACATATGTGAGTGCTAATATATGTGGATATCACCTGTCGACTATGTGTGTCACTAACTGAAGGTTGTAGAGATGAAGATAAGACACATATGTACAATACATTCACATAACATTTGCGTAATCATTCTTGGGTATTGATCGAAGTCTCTTCCGGATGGGTGTATTTTTGCTGAGGGGGAAACACAGGAAAAACGGGTGAAAGAAACGGGCCGTGGAATTCATTTGCAATCCTTATCACAACATCGTTTCTATAGATGGGTCGTAAATTAAATCTGCTGCTGTACCAATGCCCCCGCTCCTTAAACTCATCAATTTTGTACTGCGCTTGCGCCGTGTTAAAATTCGAACACACCTAAATATCAAGCCAATAATTATGACGACTCCCAGGATACAAAGGAGAAACTTTCCTACACTCATAATGACATTTTGAGCCCATTCTCCTAAACCTGAGAACCAATTGCGTGGGTTCAACCATGAGACCCAGCCGGTCAGTTCATTACTCACAGCAGTCAGGGTAAGGTTGTGTCTCCTTCGGAACTCCCACTTCAACTGCAAGATATCGTCCATCTTTTGATCAATGATCTCAGTTGGGTCATCAGTGCTGTTTGTAATATACGTGCAGCACTTCACACCATATTGAGTTGCCAGTGTGACACAGTACCCTCCTGTCACGGCTGTGATATAATTGAGGACCATCCTGTGCTGGATCAGTTCCGTTTTGTAAGCTTGCAATTCCCTTCCCGTATAACTGAAGGTGTCGTCATACATCTCAGTGATATTATCTATCACAGTGGTTCTCAAACTCGGTCCTCAGGACCCCACACAGTGCATGTTTTGCAGGTAACCCGGTAGGTGCACAGGTGTATTAATTGCTCACTGACACATTTTAAAAGATCCACAGGTGGAGCTAATTATTTCACTTGCGATTCTGTGAGGAGACCTGCAAAACATGCACTGTGTGGGGTCCTGAGGACCGAGTTTGAGAACCTGTGATCTATCAGGTTCCCTAGCGCATGGATGTACCTATAATTTATAATTCCTCTGGCAGTACGGGTGATGTCTAATGCGAGAAGGAATTGAATCCCGGTGGATTTGTGGATCAAATCAGGGGCTACGTGCTCTGTCCTATCTATGAGGTGTCTCTTAACGATGTGTTCATAATGAGTATGAGTATAAGGAGCTTGAGCACTGCGGTGAACGTCTTTCATCTTATCATGGGTTATGGTCATGACCTCTGGCAACACTCTTCCATTGTAACACAATCCCTCTGAGTTTGGGGCAAGCCACTTATATGCCTTCCTCCCACATATGAAATAAGCATCATCAGGGAGAACATATGGGACAGAATATGACATTACCATATTGCAAACTTTCCAAGTGAAAAATCCTATCCCTAACTCTCTCATCTGTTCAGTACACGTATCAGGCTGTATGATATGCGCACAGTACCCTGGTGATACTTCTCCAACCCGCATGGTCTTACTTCCTTGAGTATACCTATACCGAAAATACCTACCACTGTTGGCTATTTGGCATATAAGTTCAGAGTCTACGGGTATCCTATCAGCTCTGTGCGAAAATGCCATGGTTTGGTTATTCCATGTCACCTCCCAATTTCCCGGCTTTCGGGAATTGGAAATGTTGAAACATACTAAGGATCTATCTACATGGTACTGGTGGAGCTTCAAACTAGGGGGCCTAGAAGTATTAAATTTCTTGTCCACCGGTCTCCCACCCCGTAATTCGAGTACCTCATCTATTGCTAAAGGTTACGGTACTAATCCTGACTTGCTCTGACCTTGAGGTACTTGTGAGCACACCCAGCATTCTGTCTGGTTTAAGACCTTACCCACTAGTGAGTGGTAATCACTCAATGGATGACGGTCCATGTTGATATTATAGCTGGACTGACATCTCTGGATGCACCCATCCTCAACTATGTTTTCACAATTCCTACAGATGCAATTTTCCTCAGCCAATAACCCTTCACAGTGCCTCCTAGTTTCCTGACTACCAGATCGTTTTCTGATACTCGCCTTTGCTCGATTGATGTGTTGCTCTTGGAATTCTACAAATCCGTCCTTGCCATCAGAACCCATTCCAGATCCTTTCTCGACCTCTCTGGTACTCTCACCGAAACAGACTGTTCTCGTCAACAACAGGATTAACAGGAAAACCCGGAATGCAGTCTCTTGGGGTAAGTCCATCTTGTTAAAGGGAGAGAAAGGGAACAAGAAGGGGGAGGAAATGGGAGATGGAGAAAATAATAAAAAGGAAAAAGAAAACTGGTGCGACAACCGCCTCTGATCTTATTGTTCTCCGCGTTCAGGTGCCGTGACAACAGTCCTGCCTCTCAGCCTTCCCGGAACAGACACTCCAGTGATACGATGTTCTCTACACTCTGCTCTTTGTCACGGGCTCTCTCTGGGTCAGCGACCTTCTTACAGTGGGACGAGTGGACCCAAGTCTCTCTCTCGGCAACCTTTAATGCTGTCGTGCTGGTTAGTAAGACTTGGTACGGTCCTTCCCACCTGTCAATGAGGCAACCTGAGCGTAGAAAATTTCGAATCATTACATAATCCCCAGGTTCAATGTCATGACAATTACTGTTCGGTAGGTCAGGAATCACCAGTTTTAGATTTCTGTTTTGATTCCTCAACTGCTTGCTCATCTTAACCAAATATTTTACAGTCACTTCGTTATTGCATTTCAAATCATCCTGGGGGTCAATCATTACATGGGGTTGTCGACCAAAAAGAATCTCAAAGGGTGATAGGTTTAGTGGGGACCTGGGAGTGGTTCTGATGCTGTATAATACAAGTGGCAAAGCTTCTGGCCACGACAATCCAGTTTCAGCCATCACTTTGCTCAGCTTGTTCTTAATAGTGCTGTTTACTCTTTCCACCTTCGCACTCGCCTGTGGGCGGTACGGAGTATGCAGCTTGCTATTAATTCCCATCAGTTTGCACATAACCTGAAAGACTTCACCTGTAAAATGGGTACCCCTATCGCTTTCAATTATTCTAGGGATACCATATCTGCACACAAATTCCTGCACAATTTTCTTTGCAGTGAACGTAGCAGTATTTGTGGCAGCAGGGAACGCTTCTACCCAATAAGAAAACACGTCAAAACAGACTAACACATATTTTAAATTTCTGCAGGGTGGTAACTGTATGAAATCAATTTGTATTACCTGAAAAGGGCCATCTGTCGGCGGGTTATGGGATGGTTCTGTTGGTATTGACTTTCCAATATTCTTCCTCAAGCAGATAAGACATGTCATTGCTCTCTTACCCGCATGAGAAGAGAATCCTGGCGCACACCAGTAGGCTCTCACCAGCTTACACATACCCTCTTTACCCAGATGAGTCAGACCGTGTGCCGCCTCAGCTAAGCTTGGAAGATATGCTCTGGGGGCTACTGGCTTACCCTGTCCATCTGTCCAGAGTTCCGAGGACTCCTGGCCATATCCTTTTGACCTCCAGACTGCCTTTTCCTGTGGAGAACACACATTTTGCATTTCACTTAATTTTTGTGTGTTGACGGTGTTGAATACCATCAGTGGTGTGATATCTGTTTGTATGGGGGTGCTGGCTGCTGATTTAGCAGCTTCGTCTGCCCGGCTGTTACCAAGTGACACTGGGTCTTGACTGTAAGTGTGGGCTTTGCACTTGATAACAGCCACTCTGTCTGGTTCTTGTATCGCTGTTAGAAGCCTTTTTATATGGGATGCATGCGCTACAGGTGTGCCAGCTGCCGTCATGAAATTTCTGAGGCGCCATAGGGCCCCGAAATCATGCACTACTCCAAAGGCATACCTAGAATCTGTATATATATTGGCTGACTTACCCTTGGCCAATTCACACGCTCTGGTTAGGGCCAGCTCAGCAACTTGTGCTAAGTGCGGTGGGGCCAGGGGCTCAGCTTCTATGATACCTCTGTCATCTACAACTGCGTATCCAGTACACAGGTCTCCCGAGTCCGTCTGTCTGTGGCAACTACCGTCAGTGTAAAAAGTAAAATCTACGCCTTCCAGTGGGTTGTCACTAATGTCGGGTCTTGCAGTTAAAGTTTGGTTCAGATATTCCATACAATCATCTGTGTCAGTGTCTGTACTAAATCCTCCTTCACCATCATTCTCATCCTGCACCCTTTGTGCCTGTCCAGGCACACCTGGCAGATAAGTTACAGGATTTAGTGCGCTGCATCTCTTTATGGTGATGTTTACAGGGGCCATTAGTGCTAATTCCCACCTTGTAAACCGTGCAGATGAGACATGTCTGGCTTGGGCAGAGTTCAGTAAGGCTGACACTGCATGAGGTGTATGGATGGTCAGGTTGTGTCCTAACACTACATCTTCGCTTTTACTCACTAGCAAGGCTATCGCTGCAACACTTCGCAAGCATGTGGGGAGAGACCGCGCTACGGTGTCCAACTGTGCACTGTAGTAAGCTACCGGCCTGCTGGCATCACCATGTCTCTGGGTTAGGACACCTGCCGCGCACCCAGCACTTTCCGTACCATACAATTCAAAGGGTTTCCCATAATCTGGCATGCCTAATGCAGGTGCCTGTGATAAGCCCTGTTTAAGTCTCTCAAATGCCAGTTTGGACACATCTGTGTGAGAGATCCGATCTGGTTTGTTCGAGGAGACCATTTCCTGCAAAGGTAAACCCAATATGGAGAACCCTGGGATCCAGTTTCGGCAGTACCCACACATTCCAAGAAAAGTGCGGATCTGTTGCTGGGTTTGTGGCAGAGTCATGTCGCGAATCGCCTGTATTCTATCAGCGGTGAGGTTTCTAAGTCCTTGTGTCAAGCAATGTCCCAAATATTTTACCTTGGTCTGGCACAACTGCAACTTGTCCTTTGAAACCTTGTGTCCCGTATTAGAAAGGTGAAACAGAAGCTGTTTCGTGTCTTTCAAGGATGATTCGAGTGAATCAGAACACAGCAGTAAGTCATCTACATACTGTATTAATACTGACCCGCTCTCAGGTTGAAAGGATTGTAAACAGTCATGCAAAGCCTGGGGGAAAATACTTGGGCTGTCAATGAAACCTTGGGGTAGTGAGTCCAGGTGTACTGTACTCCCCTGTATGTGAATGCAAACAAGTATTGGCTGTCAGGGTGCAGAGGGACCGAAAAGAAAGCAGAACAGAGGTCAATTACAGTGAAAAATTTTGCAGTAGGGGGAATTTGCATGAGAATGACAGCTGGATTTGGCACTACGGGGAATTGGCTCTCAACTATCTTGTTTATCCCCCTTAGATCCTGCACTAGCCTGTAACCCCTCCCCCCACTCTTTTTCACAGGGAAGATGGGACTATTGGCAGTGCTGGACGTCCTAACTAGGATGCCCTGTTGTAGCAAGCGCTCTATGACTGGGTACACTCCTAATTCCACCTCTGGCTTCAGAGGATACTGTGGGACTTTTGGAGCTATCCTACCATCTTTTACTTGCACTACTACAGGAGCTACATTTGCCATTAATCCAGTGTCTTGTCCATCTTTGGTCCAGAGGGATTCCGGTATCTGGGAGATCATTTCCTCTACCTTGGATGGACACCTGTCTATAACAGCAGAGTGTGACATTAACCTTTGTGGGGTGTATAACATATCCTGCACTTCCTGACCGTGATTCTCGGGTATATCTAAGAAGACACCCTCAGGAGTACAATATATGACACACCTCATTTTACACAATAAATCTCTCCCAATTAGATTAGTCGGAGCCGATGCAGCTAGCAAAAAGGAATGCTTGGTCTGCAAAGGCCCTATCGTAATCTCCGCTGGTCTACTTAAAGGGTAGTGTTGCACTATTCCTGTTACTCCCATTGCTGAAATTGTTTTACCCGTGGTTTTCATACCTACCGTTGAATTTAACACTGACCTGGCCGCCCCTGTATCTACAAGAAAAGGTAGTAATCAACCAGCTACATCAACTGTGACCTCAGGTTCACTACCTAGGCTAGCAATCAACTTCACTGGCTGCAGACTACAGGTGTGGCCTAACCCCTATTGTATATTGTGACCCTCCGGCAGCGCGCTGGCAGCTACAATATGTGAGGGGGTAGCTGAGAATTTTCAGAGGTCTGCCAGTCCCTCCTAGGTGGGTACCTCCTTGTTTCCCCTGCATACGGCTCATAACTCCTCCTATGCGATCCCTGGTCACGATTACGTGTATCAAAATGTGGTTCATATCCTGGTCTAGGGGGTCGATATACCTTATGTGTGTCCTTATACCTACAATTCTGTGCATAGTGTCCTTCCTTCTTACAGTTATAACATACTACTACATGCGACTTACCATCAGGGGTCTGGGGTTTTGGCTGATGCGGCTTCGTTGTAAGGGCTTTTATACTTACTGTCATCAGCGTATCCCCCTGTGACTACCTGTGCTTAATGATGTTCCGATCGTGCTCGATAGCGGACTCTCTTAATGCAGCCACCGAGATACCTCTCCAGTTAGGTTGAGTGGTTTGTACCCTTGTTCTCAATGTTTCTTTTAAGCTGTCCATTAATACTGACACAGCTACCTCCCTGTAGTGTACATTTTCCTTAATGTCCTCGACCCCAGTGTATCTAGCCATTTCCTGCAGTGCTCGATGGAAATATTCAGACGCCGTTTCACCTTCTTTTTGTCTTATGGAAAAGATTTTATTCCATTTGACAACAGTAGGGAAATATACTCCTAATTGTAGATTGATCTGTCGTACATTCTCCTGAGTGTATTCATCAGTGAGAGGTACTTCTACGTCTAATTTACAATCAGTAATGAATTTCGCGGGGTCAATATTGGAGGGTAAACATGCCCGTAGCACTGTTCGCCAATCTTTGTTTGTGGGTTCGGTGGCATTACCTAGTTCTTTTACAAACCTCTGGCATGCGGCTAGATCCTTTCTGGGATCGGGAAATTCAGACATAATTGTCCTCAATTCTGTCCGGGACCAAGGACAATGCATAGCAATGTTCCTGATGGGAGTGACTCCCTGAGCGTCAGTCCTCCCATTGGGGACTGCGATCACCCTGACAGGATTTAGTTCAATTACATCATTCTGAGTTGCTTCTACAATGTGAGGTGCAATTGTCTCTGCATAATGTACTGTACCATACTTACCTGTGGACACGACCTCACCTACTCCTCCGCTAGGGGCCTTTACTACTCTTATTGGTTGGTCCGTGCCCACCTGGGTGTCTTGTATGGTGGCTGCTAGAGAGAGTGCCGATATCGTGCTGGGCTCATCTTCTTGCTCGCAGTCCTGAGGGAAGTTTAGAATAGGATACAACTTGCACGGGTTAGCATTAGTACATTTATCAACTTTACTCTTATCATATATCAGTATGCCATTGTCTGTAGCCACTTTCTCCTCTGTAATATACGGTGGTGGTGGTGCGGTTGCCATCAGTTTCCTGCTAGGTTTGGAACCGGCTGCGTGAGCTAGTTCCCTCTGCATATCACCCTCTTGCTGCCATAAATGTAAACAGTTTGTGTGTCTGACCCTTTGTTTTCGGGATTTTATCAGACATATCCTAAACCTTAAATTCTGCAACACCTCTGGTTCAAAACTGCCTACCCTAGGGAATGGTTCCCTATCTTCCGCAGTCATACGTTCCCATTCATTGCATAAAACCTCTGTGTGTGATCCATACTTCTTACACATTATGTACCTTGCTGACCCTCTGGGCCGCGGAATATCAACCTGAACCCTGGTTGCACGTCCCTTACTTGAGCAACTGTCCCCCATATTTTGCAGGTATTGCCTTCTCAGCTAATTCCTACAAAAAAAACAAAATACTCAATATAAGACAACGGTGAAAGTTCAACGAGTGCTCTCACCCACTCACGCCCACGTTGGCCAGTACTACCATACACTGTTGATAGCGCAGGCAATGTACCCAACCTAGGGCCCCTGTGTAACCTCTATTTACTGGAAGTATATGGGAGTGACTTACCCTTCCCAGTAAATATTGGTTGTTGGAGATTTCCTGAGTGACCAGCGAAACTCCCTTAAAACAAAAAATTTTTACACAAATCACGCTTGCGTATGCTACACCCAGCGCTAATGATCCCGCGATTTTACGCAAAGCTCGTAAAAAGGGTATCACGTTGCGCTAAGTATTGCACTCACGAACGCGCGGTACAATCGCACAGCGTATAGGTAACTGTTACTTATCCGCCGTACGACCAATGGAATAGTTTTTCAGGCTGTGAAACCTCAGCCGGAGCGTATCAATCAAATGGCCTATATGGGTTTCTTCGCTAACCCGTTTTGGCTGCGGCACCTAAACAAAACCTCGCTGACCTTTTGGTCTGCGGTACTCTAAACCTTCGCTGACCTTCTGGCCTGCGGTATTTGCTACCTTGCTCCTTTGTACTTTAATCTATGTTAACGTGAGCAAGCCAGTCTCACGCCACCAAGTGTCCACTCACCTGGTGTGGTCTCCTACGGGATCCCGAATTCCCTGGGTCCACAAAACCTTTATTGTTTGCACACTCACACTCATTCACTCAAATACACTTTGTTTTTTTCTGTACAGAAAATTAACTTTCATTCAGGTGAACAGCCTTAGTACCAGAGGTAATACAGTAAAAAAGGTTTTATTTAAACTAAATCTTGGACACTGAGCAATTTGTGCTATTACTGCGTTTCGCGCCTAAACTAAACACTGCTATTGTGTAATTTGGACTTAGCGGTCGTACCTTTATGCACGTTGCGTAAACACGCGATCGTGCGTACGTCTTTACGTTGCGTACGTAGTCCCGTACTTTGTCCGAGACACGTGTACAAAGACCGTACGTCCGCAATAGTACAAATTCCACACTTCTATAAATGTAAGCGATATTTCCTATAATCGTTTACTTAACACAACACAGTATTTTCCTGTATAAACCTGTTTAACTAGGCCAGACTGTATTTGTGTTTTACGTTTTACTCCCTTAATATCTAGACTATGTTTTAACTAAATAGCAACAAATTTCTCAGCACTGGTCAAAATGAATCTAATAATCAATACTTATGGCAACAATGCGAGCAGATATGCAAAGTACAAAATACATTTGGCGCCAAACAGAAATTCAGACTTTAAAAATAGCTTTGCGTATTTACCTTACGGATCCCACCAGCATCCCTACAAACCATGCAGAGCAGACGCTTATCTTATCAGCAATAGAGTTTACCAGAGTATCCACCAACCAGGAGAAGGCTTACGTGGATACCTGTCCGCCCTTTGCTGATAGATAAAGTCTGCTGTAACCTGCTAGGCTGTGGGTATGAGGAAAAACCGGACGATGCCCCCAATTGATAATGTCGATATTATCTTAAACCATAAAGCTATACCTTTAAACACACTTTTACCCTGGAGCCGCTACGGCCGCTAGACTTAATACACACGCTACGCACTTCGCACGCTATTTGCGTACAGAGTCACGTACGTTGTACGTCCTTAGCATACACACACCGCGCTGGGTGTACAGAGTACGCACAGCGTGCGCACACACTTAATAAACTTTAAACCTTATTCGTAATGCAATGCAAAGTTATTCTTACACTCTAAATCTTGTGCTGCAAAGCACTGTAATGATGATACACCTTAAACCTTACACAGCGCTGAAGGTATAAAGTACCCGCTATGCGTACACACCTTATCAATACAATTTAAAACCTGGGCCCTCATTCCGAGTTGATCGGTCGCAAGGTGAATTTAGCAGAGTTACACACGCTAAGCCGCCGCCTACTGGGAGTGAATCTTAGCTTCTTAAAATTGCGACCGATGTATTCGCAATAATGCGATTACTAACTACTTAGCAGTTTCAGAGTAGCTCCAGACTTACTCTGCCTGTGCGATCAGTTCAGTGCTTGTCGTTCCTGGTTGACGTCACAAACACACCCAGCGTTTGCCCAGGCACTCCCACCGTTTCCCCGGCCACTCCTGCGTTTTTTCCGGAAACGGTAGCGTTTTCAGCCACACGCCCCTGAAACGCCGTGTTTCCGCCCAGTAACACCCATTTCCTGTCAATCACATTACGATCGCCGGAGCGAAGAAAAAGCCGTGAGTAAAATTACTTTCTTCATAGTAAAGTTACTTGGCGCAGTCGCAGTGCGAACATTGCGCATGCGTACTAAGCGGATTTTCACTGCGATGCGATGAAAAATACCGAGCGAACAACTCGGAATGAGGGCCCTTATACAGTTAAATACACTTTAAACCCTAGCAGGGAAATGAGGACACAACACCGTTTGTAGTTAACCGCTGGGTTCTAACACCACAGTGGATTATTTGAAAGGGGATAACAGTACAAGTTATACACTACAGAGCTTACAAGATAAATCTAAAACAGAATAATGGCTACAGTCAATGTACACACGTGAGAATGTTTGCTTGCGCAAACTCGATCAGTCCTCCGCTCATCCGGTAGATAGCGTTCAGAGTCTTCTGACCAGCCAGGCAGCAACAGGCTTTTTATACACAACTTCCATATACAATACAATGGTCACTGTAATCCCTTTGTCTATTGGACACAGAGATGCATCTTTACATTACAGGAGAGGTCATAGGTTGATGTGAAAAGTTGGGCGATGTCTTTCTCAACTGCTCTTGTGGGTGGTATCCTCTGGATTCCCGCCGCATACATAATATACAGTAAATACAGTTTATATCTATATTCTACTTCTGCACATAACTATACGCAGGAACATGCAATCTTTCTCTAACCAACACCGGAATGTTACCCTTAAAATACCCTACAGCTGGATACTAGACATCACCTTATAACCTTTGTCTGTCCCTTCCTATCATGCAAAGGTGAATCCCTTAGTCCTGGAATCATTTAAACTGTTGATACTTGCTGATGTGGTGTAGGGGAGCTATGTGTACAAAGTGCACTATTTGGGTTAAATATGTAATGTTCTGATAACCCTCTATGCGCTCACAAGCTCCGCTGTAAATACCAATACCACGCGCATGATCGCAGGAGCGATCCTACGCAAATTGCGGATATGTGCACGCACGGCGGAATAAGTGCACGCGCAGCGGGCATGTGTGTGTGGTTAGTACATGATGTATGCATTACAATATTTTTCGACTTTGACAGTGCGGAAACTCCTCTCTAACCTAAGCGAGTGATCACGTGTCCTCTGTGCTGATCTTATTAAAAACAGGTCCCTCGCAAGCTCTGTGTATTGACCCCTTACATATTTGTAGATGTTGATCATGTCCCCTCTTAGTCTCCTATTTCTAATGTAAACATACCTAGCCTTGCAAGCCTTTCCTCGTATTCCAGCATCTCCATGACCTTAATTAGTTTGGTCGAGCGCCTCTAAACCTTTTCTAGCTCCAGGATATCCTTTTTGTAATATGGTGCCCAAAATTGCACACAGTATTCAAGACGTGGCCTCACTAGTGATTTATATAATAGGAGTGTAATACTCTCGTCCCTTGCAGCAATTCTCTGTTTTATTCATGCTAATATCTTATTAGCCTTCTTTTCTGCACTCCTACTTTGGGTACTGCTGCTTAATTTGTTATCTATGTGAACCCCTAAGTAATTTCCAGCACAGAATCCCTTAATATTACCCCATTTAGTATGTAGGTGTTATTTTGGGTCTTGCCACCACAGTGCATTACCTTACACTTGTTTGTGTTGAATCTCATTCTCCATTTTGCTACCCATGCTTCCAGTTTAGATAAGTCATTCTGAAGAGACTCAGCATCCTCCTCCGTATTTATAACCTTACACAATTTGGTATCGTCTGCGAAAATTGACACCATGCTCTCTAGACCTAGTGTTAGGTCGTTGATGAAAATGTTGAACAAAACTGGTCCAAGTACAGACCCTTGTAGCACATCACTTAGCACTTTAGTCCAATTTGAAAATGATCCATTGACCACAATGCACTGCAACCTATTATCTAACCAATTACTGACCCAAGTGCATATTGTGCTCCTAGCCCTATTTCTTGTAGCTTATAGATAAGACGCATGTGTGGTACTGTGTCGAAAGCTTTGGTAAAGTCTAAAAAGATTACATCCACCTCCTTACCCTGATCAAGGTTCGCACTTACTGTTTCATAAAAGTCAAGTAAGTTGGTTTGACATGATCTGTCCTTCACAAATCCATGTTGGTTCCTTTTAATGACCTTATTGGCTTCAAGGAACTTTTGAATACTGTCCCTTAGAATACCTTCCAATACTTTCCCCTCTACAGATGTAAGACTAACTGGTCTATAATTACCTGGTTCAGCTTTGCTCGCCTTTTTGAATATCGGCACTACCACCGCTATACGCTAGTCTTTGGGAACCATACCCGATTTAACTGAATCCATGAAGATCAAAAATAGTGGTCTTGCTAGTTCAGCGTGCAGCTCCATAAGAACCCTCGGGTGAATTCCATCGGGACCAGGTGACTTATTAATCTTAACTTTTGTAATTGTTCACAGACTACCTCCTCACATAAATAAGCATTTAGCAGTGGGACATTATCTTTGTTGAGATTTTAAATGAGTCCTAGCATTTGGTCCTCTCTGGTAAAAACCGTTGAAAAAAACTTGTTTGTTTGCTATGTCATTATCATTTTTGATTAAGGCTCCTATCTTGTCCTTTAAAGGGCTTATACTCTCCTTCTTTAGTCTCTTGCTGTCGATGTATTTTTAAAAAAAATGTTGGGATTCGCTTTGCTTTCCTTTGCTACTAGTTTTTCAGTTTCTACTTTAGACGCTCTTATTCTTTTTTTGCATATTATGTTACAATCCTTATAGTGCTGAAATGACACTGCATCGTCATCAGATTTGTATTTTTTAAATGCTTGTCTTTTTTTGTCCATTAATTCCTTTATATTTTTGTTAAACCACATTGGTTAGGGATTTTTATTCCTTTTTTTGCTGCTGGTGGGAATAAATTTACGAGTATTTTTAATTAGCAGTGATTTTAATACATTAGCAGTGATTTTAATACATTAAGCAGTGATTTTAATACATATGCAGTGATTTTAATTTGAACGTATAATTCCAGTGATTTTGCCAATTAATTCCAGTGATTTAGACATATAATTCCAGTGATTTGGATGTATAATTCCAGTGGGAATTGTTTGTGTCGCTTGGCTTAGTCATACAGCTACCTCATTGCATCTCTTCAACATCTTTGCATGAGGTGCTGTTTGGGGCCTAGTTTTTGAAAAGTGCCATCCTGTCTGACACTGCCGTATGAGTCCAGGGGAACTTCTGTATTAGTCCTGGGGTTCTGCCGTATAAATCCATCAATTGCGGAATTTTTTAAAAATGACAGGGGCGTGCTGGAGATGCTGTCAGTGGACTGAACAATTGTGGCCCCCGTTCGACATTCAGCCACTGCGTGACACTACTAGATGGGCCAGGTGGATGTGTCGCTTAGCTTAGTCATACAGCAATCTCAGTGCACCTCTTTTTCTTCTTTGCATCATGTGCTGTTTGGGGCCATTTTTATTTCATATCTGCCCTCCTGTCTGCCACTGCAGTGCCACTCCTAGATGTGCCAATTGTTTGTGTCGCTTGGCTTAGTCATACAGCTACCTCATTGCACCGCTTCTACATCTTTGCATGAGATGCTATTTGGGGCCTTTTTTTTTGGATATCTGCCCTCCTGTCTGCCACTGCAGTGCCACTCCTAGATGGGCCAATTGCTTGTGTCGCTTGGCTTAGTCATACAGCTACCTCATTGCACCTCTTCTACATCTTTGCATCATGTGCTGTTTAGGGCCTAGTTTTTGAAAAGTGCCATCCTGTCTGCCACTGCAGTGCCACTCCTAGATGGGCCAGGTGTTTGTTCCGCACACTTGTGTCGCTTGGCTTAGTCATACAGCAGCCTCAGTGCACCTCTTTTTCTTCTTTGCATTATGTGCTGTTTGGGGCCTTTTTTATATATATGCCCTCCTGTCCAGGGCCGGCCCGCCCGTTACGCGGGGTACGCGTACGAGTAAGGCGCCAGAGTGAGGTAGGCGCCGGCAGCATGCACCACGGCCGCTCCGTCAAGCCGCACTCCTAAGCTGCTGTCTGACTCCTGCCCCGCCCGCCCGCCCGCTCGTCCACCCGCCCGCCCGCCCGATCGTCCGCTCGCCCGCCCGTCCGCCTGCTCGTCCGCTCGTCCGCTCGCCCGCTCGTCCGCTCGCCCGCTCCCCACTCCCCGCACCCGTCCGTGGCTCTCTCCTCTTGCGGGCCGTAACTGCGGCCATACTATGCTGGCCGCCCAAACACGCGGCTCTGTCTGTCTGAGGCTGCCTGATCCTGCGTAGAAGCTGCTGCTGTAGCGCTGTGCCCCCCTCCCTCCTGAGCTGTCTTCCTACGGGGCGTTGAGTGGGCTGCCGTACCAGAGCCCGAGGAAAAGTCTGCCTGCATGCTGACCCTGGGCGCCGCCACAAGCACAGAGAGACTGACCTGCGCAACGGTGAGTGCATCTCCCTGTGACCCCAGCGGCATGTGTGCCCGCACTGCAGCAGGCTGTATGGGGTGGTCGATGGGCGTGCTGTAGGGGGTTCCAGCGTTGCAGTTTGCGGTGGACGACTGAGGGGCTGAGGCTACACTGTGTATAACGTGCTCTACCTGGTGCAATGCGTATAACGTGCTCTACCTGGTGCAATGTGTATAAAGTGCTCTACCTGGTGCAATGTGTATAATGTGCTCTACCTGGTGCAATGTGTATAACGTGCTCTACCTGGCGCATTGTGTATAATGTGCTCTACCTGGCGCATTGTGTATAATGTGCTCTACCTGGCGCATTGTGTATAATGTGCTCTACCTGGTGCATTGTGTATAATGTGCTCTACCTGGCGCATTGTGTATAATGTGCTCTACCTGGCGCATTGTGTATAATGTGCTCTACCTGGTGCATTGTCTATAACGTGCTCTACCTGGCGCATTGTGTATAACGTGCTCTACCTGGCGCATTGTGTATAACGTGCTCTACCTGGCACATTGTGTATAACATGCTCTACCTGGCGCATTGTGTATAACGTGCTCTACCTGGCGCATTGTGTATAACGTGCTCTACCTGGCGCATTGTGTATAATGTGCTCTACCTGGCGCATTGTGTATAATGTGCTCTACCTGGCGCATTGTGTATAATGTGCTCTACCTGGTGCATTGTCTATAACGTACTCTACCTGGCGCAGTGTGTATAACGTGCTCTACCTGGCGCAGTGTGTATAACGTGCTCTACCTGGCGCAGTGTGTATAACGTGCTCTACCTGGCGCATTGTGTATAACGTGCTCTACCTGGTGCATTGTCTATAACGGGCTGCACCTGGCGCATTGTATAACGTGCTTTACCTGGCGCAGGAGGTTCTACTTGGTGCAATGTGTATAAGAGGCACTATTATGTGGCCATGCCCCTTTCCCACGAAGCCACGCCCCCATTTTGTGGCGCGCCTACGGCGCGCACTATCTATTCTTTACAGTCTGCGAGGTGGAGCACCAATTCACTTTCTGCCAAAGGGCACTAAAATGTCTAGTTACAGCTCTGGTGCAGGGTGTCCTGCATGCTACACAGCCCAGCAGCACTGTCACCCCATCCCCCCCCCCTCACCCGTGCAACACTTTTGTACTGTCCAAATCAAGTTTTTATTTTTATATTTTAATCATTAATAAGATTAATAAGAACCTTCATTTCAATGGGACCCAGAAAAGGACAGGTAGGACTCCAATTTTTAAAAGTGAGGGGTCCCTGGGACCCACTTTTATTGGGGCTCAGCACGATCACTGCTCCCTGTCACCCCAGCCTCCTCAGTCACCCACTATCTCCATCATCTCTGCCACCCAGTCACGCACTTTCTCCCTGTCATCGACAATCCCCCTGTACCCCTGGGGGTATTATTGTGTGGCCACGCCCCTTCCTTGTGAGACCACACCTCTTTTAAAATTTGATCCCATCAAGGGGCGCTAAATTCGAAATTCGCTTACCAATTTTTTTTAGCTCGGGCCGGCCCTGCTCCTGTCTGACACTGCAGTGCCACTCCTAGATGGGCCAGGTGTTTGTGCCGCACACTTGTGTTGCTTAGCTTAGTTATACAGCCACCTCAGTGCAACCTTTTGGCCTAAAAACAATATTGTGAGGTGTTCAGTGTTCAGAATAAACTGGAAATGAGTGGAAATGAATGTTATTAAGGTTAATAGTACCGTAGGATTAAAATTACCCCCAAAATCTGTGATTTTAGCCATTTTTATGTTTTTTTCAAAAATCATCCAGATCCAAAAACAAAACACAAAAGGATGGTTTTGGCAAAACCAAGCCAAAACCAGAACACGAAAGTGGAATTAGAACCAAAACCAAAACACAAAACACGAAAAGTGCCAGTCGTACATCTCTAGTGTTAACGTTCTGACATATGGCAAGCAAATGTAGAAAAATGTTGCTGCCATTTTTTCTTTGGACGTCAACGTCTCCATCCAATCCATCAAGAATAGAAAAGAAAATCTAGGGTGTAATAAATTTAAGGAGATGGTATCAGGAGAGATCCACTGAGAAAGAATAGTTTTCTTGGAGGCTGCAGCTAATTTTCTCAACAGTTTACGGTTGCCAGATGTCAGAGCATTCATGGCATCCTGAGGATAAATACCCCAAAAAGATCAAGTTTTAGTAATCATAAAATCAACATAGAGAGTATGGTTGATATAGTCTTGAAGAGACAGCCACATGTCTTGCACTATGGGACAGGCCCATAGACAATGTACAATATCAGCGTCAGGCAACTCACACTAAGTAGGAGAGTCCCCAATGAGAAATTTAAGTTTAGGGGTGAGGTAGGATCTATGTAAGATTTTTTGGGTGCATTTCAGTATAGGAAATTGAGACAAGACATATGTTTATCTGAAGGTATGCCCGCAACATCCGCTCCATTGGGAGATTAGGCAAGTCTTTTTGCCACTTCAGCAGGCCTACCATACCAAAGTCTATAGAAAGTTGGGAATGACAGTGTTTATAGATAACTGAGGTGGTAAAGGGGGTCCCCAATCATACACGTAACATGTTATCTAGGACACAACCTTTATCAGCATCTTGAAGACTATGTGTTACCCTGCGCACATAACTGACAGCTTGGAAGTAAGCGAACAGGGGTATGTGAAGAGAGGGAAATTTCCTCTGCAAACCTAGTGAGAAACTGGAGTATAGGAATCCGGAGGCAAAAATTGGGCAACACAGCGAAGTCCACCCAAATACCACGCCCTAGATATCGGGGAGGAGTAACCAGGTGTGAAATCTGTGTTTCCCCAGAAGGGTGTGAAAACAGATATTACCTTAGACACCTTTAAGTTTTGACAAACCATTCCCCAAGCCATACACGAGTTCAATAAAAAATTGGCTTTTTCCGGTTCCGGTAAGGATTGCAATAATGATAGTAAATTCCATGCAGGCATAAAATCCTGTTATACGTGACCTTTAGTAAATACATCAGTGCCATTATTCCAATCTATGGCAATCCGATAACTGTCCGCTATAGCATAGGTTTTAAGACATAGAAAAATTAGTCCCTTCCAATTCCCTCTTTTGCTGCATCTTATACAAAGATACCCTGGGACGTTTACCAGTCAGATAAATTTTGTAAATTCTTTATTAAGCTTGGACACATCCGATTTCAGAGCAACATCTGTAGAACATACAGTATAAAAACCTCGGAAAACAGATCATCTTACAGAGATGACACCTGCACGGGCCCATTGGAGAACTCTAAAAATGTTCTGGAGAATAGGGAATCAAAATTCAGTCGCTACACCTGAGAGGGGTGAGGAGGTATCTTAATACCTAAATACGTAATCCTGTCAGGAGGAGCCCACTTGAAGGGAAATGGAGTTTGCTACCCTAATTTTGCTTCAGGTAAAAAGGCTAAGGCCTCTGTTTTGCTATCATTTATCTTAAAACCCGCCACCCTCTCAAAAGTATCAAGAGTCGAGAGCAAGGCAGGGACCGCTACTTTCGGGTTCATCATGTATAGCAGTAAGTCGTCGGCAAATGCCGAGAACTTAATTTCTGAATGTGCCATGTGAATACCTTTCCAACAGGAGTCATTTAAAAAGTGCCTAAATAGAGGGTCTAGGGTGATATTAAACAACAGTGGGGAAAGCGGGCAACCTTGCCTCGTACCCTGAGAGAGGCCAAATGAACGTGTATTATAATTATTAATGGTTAGGAAAGCCATGGAAGAGTGATATAAGGCATTAAATACGTGCGTGAATTCAGGCCCAAAACCCTGCAAATGAAACAAATTAATTAAATGTGACCAAGAGACTTGGTCGAATGCTTTGTCAGCATCACAGCTGACCACAATAGTATTTTTATTAGACAGGTGCGGGGGGCACTTTTCGTGTTTTGGTTTTGGTTCTGGTTCCATCCTCATGTTTTGGATCTGGATTGGTTTTGTCAAAACCACCCTTTCGTGTTTTGGTTTTGGATCTGGATGATTTTTGGAAAAAAAACATAAAAATGGCTAAAATCACAGAATTTGGGGGTAATTTTGATCCTATGGTATTATTAACCTCTATAACATTAATTTCCAGTCTATTCTGAACACCTCACACCTCACAATATTGTTTTTAGGCCAAAAGGTTGCACTTAGGTGGCTGAATGACTAAGCTAAGTGACACAAGTGTGCGGCACAAACATCTGGCCCATCTAGGAGTGGCACTGCAGTTGCAGACAGGATGGCGCTTAAAAAAACTAGGCCCTAAACAGCACATCATGCAAAGAAGAAAAAGAGGTGCAATGAGGTAGCTGTATGACTAAGTGTGCGGCACAAACAACATGGGATGTGCTGGAATTTGCCCAGATGTAATACACGCACAATATTGGTGGCACAGGAGAGTTCACCCCTACACCACACAGGGCAAACCCTGTAAAAATTATATGGATTAAATGTTAATAACCCCTTTATATGGATTAAATGTTAATAACCCCTTTATACACAGGGCACTGCCACTAGTCTGATGCAGGGCAACACAGCAACACTGAAAGGGACTTATTATACAGCAGCACTGGACATATGGCAGCAGAGGACACCACCACTGTGACTGGTCACTGGACTGACTGATGCACAGGACACTACCACTGGTCTGATGCAGGACAACACAGCGACACTGTAAGGGACTTATTATACCGCAGCACTGGACATATGGCAGCAGAGGACACCACCACTGTGACTGGTCACTGGACTGACTGATGCACAGAACACTACCACTGGTCTGATGCAGGACAACACAGCGACACTGTAAGGGACTTATTATACAGCAGCACTGGACATATGGCAGCAGAGGACACCACCACTGTGACTGGTCACTGGACTGACTGATGCACAGGACACTACCACTGGTCTGATGCAGGACAACACAGCAACACTGTAAGGGACTTATTATACAGCAGCATTGGACATGTGGCAGCAGAGGACACCACCACTGTGACTGGTCACAGGACTGACTTATGCACAGGACACTACCACTGGTCTGATGCAGGACAACACAGCGACACTGTAAGGGACTTATACAGCAGCACTGGACATATGGCAGCAGAGGACACCACCACTGTGACTGGTTACTGGACTGACTGATGCACCTAAAACACTACACTGGACTGAGCAGCACAAGACAGCACTAGAATCGCCACCCCACTTTCCCGCCCGCACAGACACTGAGGACGGAGACACGTCCTCTCACTACACTCTCCAGGACTGGAGTGAAAATGGCAGCGATGTGCGGCACCTTATATGGTATCCAAACCCCGCGAGAATCCGACAGCGGGATGATGACGTTTTGCCTCGTTATGGTTTCCGAATCAGGCGGGAAAACCCGAGCCGGGCTCGGGACGTGAAGTTCGGTAGGGTTCGGTTCTCTGAGAACCGAACCCGCTCATCTCTAATTTTTCGGCGTATTTTGGTATATCCATAACATTACTGACAGGAGTGTCAGAACATTATGAACCGAATGTCTGTTCTTAAGAAAACCAGTTTGTGCTGGGTGTACTAATGGGGGCAGAATCAGTTGGAGGCGTGATGCTAACAGCTTAATAAAAATCTTTAAGTCTTGATTGAGGAGGGAAATAGACCTGTTTAAATCAGTCGGGTCTGCCCATAATTGTGAGTATGAGGTAGAGACTACTCTAGCCACCTGAATGAGTTTTAAACGCAACTTTTTCTTCTGAGAGGTTGCATAAGCTATTATATGGCCCCGCAATACTGGTTTTGATGCCTGTCAAAACAAATTAATATCGTCACAGTGAATCCCATTATCAGTAGTATACTTCCGGGAGATTGGGTCAAATACTTTTGGAAGTCTTCAGACGTAGCTAAGTAATCAGGAAAACGCCAGTTAAAGGAGGTGAGCCTGGGGGTATTTTATTTCAGCTGTAACTAACTTGGGGCGTTATCAGATAACAAGATATCCACAACAGTTGTCTTTTTAAGCCTATGAAGCAAAAATTCAGACAATAGCCAATAATCAAACCTAGAGAACAATTATGGGGATGGGAGAAAGATGAATATTTTCTGAATACCGGGTTGAGATACTGCCATGGATTCACTAATCTAAGAGAATCAAGAAGCAAGGAAAGGGTCGTTGGTGTACTGCGATTACCACCTCTCTGTCTGGGTCCACCTGACACATCCAATGAAGCATCAAAGACAATATTTAAATCACCACCTGGAAACAATGAGCCATCCACCCATGTATGCAATTTATTCAAAATCTCAGAAAAGAATACAGAGTTAGGCCGAAGGGAGGGGGGGGGGGGGGGGGGGATGGCATACAAACAGGCCAAGATAAATGGTTCATTTTCAATCAACACTTTTAAGAATAGAAACCTCCCCTCAGAATCCGCCCATTCTGCAGTCATTTTATAATTGAGGGATTTTTAAAAAAAACAATGAGTACCCCCCCCCCCCCTGCGATTAAGATGTATAAGAAGCACTACAAAATTCCTGTATCCAAACATCCCTGAGTGTGTTGGGGTCTTAAGCTTGCCAGTGTGTCTCCTGTCAGAAGGCAATATCTGGGCGAAATTTCTTAAGGTGACTTAGTACTTTTTTCTGTTTAATGGGCGTATTCAATCCCTCCACATTCCATGATATTAAAGTAAGGGTATTTTTCATGGAAGTGGATTGCTCAAGTAGAGACAATGGGTCAAGAGTTATCCTACACCCGTCCTGGGATACCCAATCATAGAAAATCCCAGTCTAGGAAACTTCCACCTGTTCCAGCGAGCAGGTGAGAGAGGAGGCATAATATAGAACCATGATATGTCTGTCATAATAAATACATGCGGCCCAGGAAGCGTATACCAAACAACAATATACAATAACAAAAACCTGTCCGTGTTTAAACATTTTATCTGAACCCAAGTTGACGACCCATCGGGACATCCCAATATGAATGTGTATCTAAAAAGATTAGAGCACTCAAAAAGTAAAATCAAAAAATAAAACAACAAACAAACAGGGCAGCACTTCCAGTGTGCGATCACCAAATAGGAAAGAACGGTAATGGAGCTCAACCATCAGCACAATATCAATCTAATAACGAGAGACTTGAATGCATAACATAGGGCATCAACAATATACTTTTCGGCTGACAAACATCAGTTGTTGCTGTCCATTGCAGAGTGCGAAGAAGCTGAAGTTAGGAGCAGAGGAAGTTCTGTGCCGCCTTGGGAGAATCAAAGTAGAAAGGCTTTCCACCATGAATCACTCTCAGCTTGCCGGGTAAAGAAGGGCAAAACTAATATTCTTCGCAAAGAGTTCCTTACAAATTGGGGAGAATTCCGTCATTTGGAAGAGACTTCAAAGGAAAAATTTTGGAACAACAAAATCCAGGAGTCCTCAGAACAGAGAGAAGTAGATTTTCGATAGGCCTCCAGCAGTTTCACCTTATCAAGGTAATTTAGTAATTTGAAGACGACTGGTCTCGGACGTTGATTAGGGGTCTGATGATCAGGGCCAACTCGGTGTGCCCGTTCCACCAAGATAGGGACATCAGAGGAAACACCCAAAGTATTCGGAAGCCAGGAAGAAACTAATGAAAGGAGTTCTTTAGGTTTAACACTTTCCGGCAAGCCAATAAAGTGCAGATTATTTCTCCTGTTCCGATTTTCAAGGTCCTCAATCTTGTCGTGAAGTGACACACTGGTGGCTTCCCGAGATAGATTTTACTTTGTGAAGGTAATCTTCCAAGGCAGATATCCTATCTTCAGTTTCAATCAATCTCTTAGTATGCTGGGACAGCTGTGAGGTTGCGTTATTGCCTCTGTTAGCAGAGCCAGTTTAATATCTAGCAGGGGAGATAGAATGTCAGAGATCTCTTTAGCCCTCTGTGCAGAGGAAGAATACAAGGCATCTGTAGTGTCACCTCCCGCTGACGATGCAGGAGAAGAAGGTACATCAGGCACTGAGGATTTATCTTTGGATTTGCCGGTTTGGGAGCCCCTTCAAATCCTCATTTTGATGTAGTCACACATGCTGTCCCTATTTCTGGATTGAAAAAAAATTACAGGCATGCAAAATGCACTGTGTAACACTCATGTATGAAACTCATATTTTCCTATATATTTGTAAACTGAAAAGAGGCAAAATGCCCATTGGGTTCAACCTGTATTCTGTATTAAGCTGTGCACATTATAATGCACCAGCCGAAGTAATGGTTTCGTACCAATTGACAACTATATTTCATACCACTCCCAGATATCTATTGTCAATATATTAAATGCTGTAGCCTTGGATACTTTTTCAGCTAGAAAATTGTCCAATCCGTTTTTAAATGCATTTACAGAGTCTGTGATTATTACCTTCTCTGGCAGGGAGTTCCAAATCCTTATTGTCCTTACGGTGAAGAACCCTTTCCTACATTTTGTACAGAAATATCTCTTTCCTCTACCTTCTGTGAGTGCCCCCGTGTCCTATACAGAGTTCTATTATCTTTTCATATTTGAAGATATTAATGATGTCTCCTCTTAGTCGCCACTTTTCTAGTCTGTACATATTTAACCTAGTAAGCCTTTCCTTGTACTCCAGTGTCTCTAACCCTTTAATTAGTTTAGTAGCTCGCCTTTGAACTCTTTCAAGTTCCCCAATATATTTTTTATAATATGGTGCCCAAAATTGAACACAATATTCCAGGAACTAAAACTATCAACACAAACCACAAAAATGCAAAAAAATGTTATCTACCTTTTTTTGTGTCGACCTTTTGACCCTGTCAACCTATTGTACTGTCTACTTTTCATTTCGACCTTTTGACCCTGTTGACCTAATGTCTGTCTAACATGTGGTGTCTATCTATTGACCTTCTAACTAGACACTGTCTATCTAACATCCCACACCCTCTCAATATACCTATAGTCCTAGTATACAAAAAACTACAGGTAGCCATATAGCAGAATTTATTACAATAAATGATCATGTAAAGATAGTTGTTATAATACTAATAGCATCAATGATAGTATGAGTGTCATAAAACCAAAACACACAGGGGATGGGGAGAGCCGTGCAGATTAATGGGACATGATCCCAAAGGTTACTTCAGGGCCAAAAAGTAGATTAGAATCCAAGACCACTATTGATATATTACTAGGAAGATTTCCTGAAACTCTCCTTTGGTCATACCGGGAATCAGTTAGTTTCCAGACGGATGGGATCCCAGCAGTCGATATACCGACGCCGGGATCCCGAAGGATGCCGAGAGTGCGGCGTCCTTCGGGATACCGACACCGCGATGGATACTGGCATCACAATACTGACAGCTGGCATCCCGATCATCCTGGCTGCGGGGGGGGAGGGGTGAGGTTAGGGTACTGGACCAGGAAGGTTAGAATCAGGGACCGGGGGGGGGTGGAAGGTTTAATGTTAGGCACATAGAGGGGAGGGGAGGTTAGGGTTGGGGACCGGGGGGGGGGGGGGTTAGGATTAGGCACCAAGCTGGGAGAGTTAGGTTTAGGCAGCAGGGAAGGGAGGGTTAGGGTTAGGCACCACCCAGGTTAGGGTTTGGCACCACCAGGGAGGGTCAGGGTGGGGGGCAGGGGAGGATTATTTTAGTTTACAGGGGGCTGTCGGGATTCCGATGTACGGGATGCCGCTGTCAGTATACTGACCGCCGGCATCCCGTGCATCGGGAAATCATACTGAAACCATACATACCACTTGGTATGTTTCAGAGAATTTTAAATTCTATGCTGAAATTCCCCAGGTAGATTGGAAATATAGTTTTACAACCCATTAAATTGTGGGGTTAAGCGCTCCTTATTCAAAGAAACATTTAGGTTTTGTTTTTTTTAAGTGCTATTTAGGTCACTCTAGAACCTTTTTAGTATTATTTTTTATCTCTTGCTATTCTGGATGTCACTGAGTAGGGCATGTGTAGAAGTACATGTAACTAATCAAATCACAGGAATGTTGTAAAGCTGCAAGAATAATCTGTCCACTCATCAGAAGTGTTGGGAGGATTTTCATGTGTCTAGAGCAGGCATTCCCAACCACGGTCCTCAAGGCACACTATCAGTGCAGGTTTTAGTGATATCCAGGCTTCAGCACAGGTGACTTAATTAGTAGCTCAGTTATTTTGATTTAACCATCTGTGCTGCAGCCTGGATATCACTTAAACCTGCACTGTTGGTGTGCCTTGAGGACCGTGGTTGGGAATGCCTGGTCTAGAGCAACACATAAGCCTGGTTCCGTTGCGATCCCAATGCTGACGCAGCAGCAATCTCTTTCAGTGATGGAATTGCGAGATATCGCAATTGTATTAGCTACCCATAAGTGAACAGAGACCAAAGCCATTGCAACATCCATAGCAACCGTATTCCAACTGCGGCTCAGATGCAAGGAACAATGAACTCCCTGGCTGCACAGGAAGGCTGTGGAAGCTTTATGTGTATGAGAACACAATTGCTTGCCGAGACTCGCCCCAAAAACGGTTACGACACACCTGCATTTTTGAAGAAACGTCTTGTTACCTCCACCAAAAGGCGCCTTCCTGTCAATCACTCTACAACTGATTTCTTACTGTGAGCTACATCGCAAAGGTATCCTGGCGAGCGTGCAGTCTACTGATAATCGCTCAGTTGCAACACCATCGAAGTTGCGAACACATGTAAGTCAGGCCCCATGTGAGGAAGAGAATGGGAGGCAGCAGAAAGTCTGAGAGAGAGTGCATGGTGTAGGGTCCTCTTACAGTACATAGAAAAGTGATTTGAGGCCCGTGTGAAACTGATGTGGAAAGATTTTGTCATCATATGTACATCTGTTTGCAATTCAAATTGTATTATTTTCGGACACATTTTTAACCATTTCATGTGTACGCCCTGATTACTTCTATTAATATTTTACGATAAGCATCTACTAGTATTTATTTATTCAATCAATCAATCAATCAATCAATCAAGTAGTTACTCCAGATTTACTGAGATTTATTTACAAATAAATAGCATATGGATATGTAAATATTTGGCTTTAAATTGCTTGCAGCCACAACATGATTATTTAAGGATGTTTCCATGTCATTTGTAAACATTTTAACCATGCCTACAATTCTCTTTACATACTGTAGTGGTGCCCAAACAGGTTGCTGTGGCACAGGTTGGTAGTCCGGGACCAAACCAAAATTATTTATGGTCAATGTGATAAGAGGTGCCGTGAACATTATGCTGATACTCTGGAGCGCTGGGATTTAAGAAAGTTTGGGAGCCACCGACATAGCGTATGCAGGGTCGGACTGGCCCACAGGGGTGCAGGGGACCCCCGGTGGGCCCCACTGCCTGGTGGGCCCTCCTCAACCTCTAGGGATCTGGTTTCAGACTGTGCACTAATTATAAATTATACATATGATATATTATGCTGCACAGACAAGGGCGGAGTGGGATCGAACACCAGTCCGGGAAATTTATGGAAGCAGCCCTAATGGTTGCGGAATCTGTTGAGGGGGAGGGGTCTGTCAAGAGGGCATGGTCACTCCTCAGAGGTCCTGATTCTGAGGTGGACACAGTTGGGGCCTCCTTTGCTTTACGCTATGCTAATGTTTACCTGCGACTTTATGTATATGCTGCTAGAATGCCCTTCCATGACGTACATCCGTACATCTGAATATACAAGGACTGATATGCCCACTTTCAGTGTCTACTGACACTGCTGTCATGCCTTTAATCTACTTCTGATTTTATTGATTTTTCACTCTACAAACCCCTTTTTTTAACCTTATATGTTTCAAAATACAGGGAGGGGGAGCACACACTACATACAGCACAGTACGGGGGGGAGCACACACTGCATACAACACAGTACAGGGAGGGAGCACACACTACATACAGCACAGTACAGGGAGGGAGCACACACACTACATACAGCACAGTACAGGGAGGGAGCACACACTACATACAGCACAGGGAGGGAGCACACACTACATACAGCACAGTATAGGGAGGGAGCACACACTACATACAGCACAGTACGGGGGGGAGCACACACTGCATACAACACAGTACAGGGAGGGAGCACACACTACATACAGCACAGTACAGGGAGGGAGCACACACACTACATACAGCACAGTACAGGGAGGGAGCACACACTACATACAGCACAGTACAGGGAGGGAGCACACACTACATACAGCACAGGGAGGGAGCACACACTACATACAGCACAGTATAGGGAGGGAGCACACACTACATACAGCACAGTACAGGGAGGGAGCACACACACTACATACAGCACAGTACAGGGAGGGAGCACACACTACATACAGCACAGGGAGGGAGCACACACTACATACAGCACAGTATAGGGAGGGGGAGCACACACTACATACAGCACAGTACAGGGAGGGAGCACACACTACATACAGCCAGGGCCGGATTAAGGCTCCAGGGGGCCCGGGATACTTTATATAAGGGGGGCCCCTCAGGACTAAATATAGTGTATATAGGAAGGGGAGGTTCCTTACATGTTTGTGTATATATATACAGGTTGAGTCTCCCTTATCCAAAATGCTTGGGACCAGAGGAATTTTGGATATCGGATTTTTCCGTATATTGGAATAATTGCATACCATAATGAGATATTAGGGTGATGGGACCTAAATCTAAGCACAGAATGCATTTATGTTACATATACACCTTATACACACAGCCTGAAGGTCATTTTACCCAATATTTTTTATAACTTTGTGCATTAAACAAAGTGTCTACATTCACACAATTCATTTATGTTTCATTTACACCTTATGCACACAGCCTGAAGGTCATTTAATACAATATTTTTAATAAATTTGAGTATTAAACAAAGTTTGTGTACATTGAGCCATCAAAAAACAAAGGTTTCACTATCTCACTCTCGCTCAAAAAAGTCCGTATTTCGGAATATTCCGTATTTCGGAATATTTGGATATGGGATACTCAACCTGTATATATATATATATATATATATATAAGATAGATAAAAGTATAAGCAGAAAGCTGTTGGAGGCAGTAATAAAATATAGCACATATTATTGATTAGACAACTAGCGTAGGTATACACTGTAGAAAAACAGTATCACACAACACACAAACCTACAAAAAAACACACGCACAGCACTAACCAATTTAATAGAAGAGGAGGAGATTTTGCTGGAGTTAAATGGTGGTGTGTTTGTGTGTGTGTGTTTGTAGGTATGCTGTGTGTTTGTAGGTGTGTAGTGTGTGTATGTATGTATGTATGCTAAGTAAGCATGCTGTCTGCATGTGTGTGTGTGTGTGTGTGTGTGTGTGTGTGTGTGTGTGTATGCTATGTGTGTTGTGTGATACTGTTTTTCTACAGTGTATACCTACGCTAATTTTCTATTCAATAAAATGTGCTACAGTATATTCTGTTACTGCCTCCAACAGCTTTCTGCTTATACTTTTATCTATTATATATATATACACATATACATAGGGCGGGATTTAATCTTTTATCGCCACTGATCTCCCGTCTAAAGTGACGGGAGATCGTGGGGCGATATTCTAATGACCCCTGTTTTCACACTGATCGCGCCCACGAGACGGGTTTAGCTGCGTAAAGCAGCTAAACCCGACTAAAGTCATGGGTGAGATCGTGAAAAGTCCCATTTCAGCGTCCAAACGGGTCACTTTTCGTGCATTTTAGCTCACCACCCCAGGGGGTGGCGAGCTGAAATGCTGATATCGCACCCATCAGCAGTAACATTTGAATACTGCCGGCGGGCGCAATGGGGGCGGGAGGGGGCAGAGAAGATTTGAATCCCGCCCATTATATAGTTAAGCACAGAAGCTGCTGCTGCACATGCTCAGCAGCTCCTTCCACTGTGAGTTATGTGTCCAGTACAGAGAGCTCTGTTGATCAGAGCGCTCTGTGAGGAGCATTCACGGCCGTTGGTTAGTGCCTGTGGGTGAAGGGGGGCTTCTAGAGGGGGTGGAGCCAAGTATAGGAGGCGGAGACTGAGGCATTATGCACTCTGTAACCTGCCGCAGTGCCTTCCAACAGTCATGTAATATGCAGTGTAGAAATGGTGGCACTCATGGACTGTTCATCACCCAGATATGAAGACTCACAGACTCCCGCAGGATACACCAATGTTTTATAATAACCTACGTCATGGTATCCTGAATGTTATAATAAAGCAAAACATTGGAGTAGCCTGCGGGCATCTGCGAGTCTTCATTTCTTGGTGATGAAGAGTCCGTGAGTGCCACCATTTCTATACTGCATAAATTGTATATATAGATATCTATATACACCCACACTGTGTGTGTTTATATATATATACACACACACACACACACACACACACACACACACACACACACACATGTATCTGAAGTCATATAAAGCTGTATGCACTCCTCCATGGGGGTATCCATCCACAGGGGTGCTGCCTGAAGTGTCACAGCATAACAACTGTGACCATATGAAACGGGACACTCACCAATCCAGCACAAAAATCTAACATTTTTAATGTTTCAATGTACAGCTTGATGCAGTCGCCACCTTACCTGCAGCTGTCAAGGCGGCCGGGACAGAGGGACAGAGAGAGTTGTGTCACCCGGCCAAGTCTCAACTTGAAACTATCTGGGAGCAGCTGTGCGCTACTGCTACAGCTCCCCCTAGCCTGCGAACCCAGCCGCCCGGCTCTGTTAATATGATTGAGGACGGACGACGGAGACAGCGGCCGCGTCACCATCACAGCTCCTCCGTCTCCCCCCCAAAAAACAATAAAAGATCGGTCACCACCTGCGATGGATCGCGGCATGGGGGTTTGTAGGTAGTCATAACCCCCCCCCCCCCCCCCCCGTGTGCGCTAGCCACCGGTTGCAAATTCGTCTGAGCTTTATTTAAAAAAAAAAAAATGCAAACTGCCAGTGCTTGACGGCAAGCACGGGGGGGCCTTAGATTTGGGGGGCCCAGGGTAATGTGTCCCCTGGGCTCCCCCCTTAATCCGGCTCTGCATACAGCACAGTACAGGGAGGGAGCACACACTACATACAGCACAGTACAGGGAGGGAGCACACACTACATACAGCACAGTACAGAGAGGGGAGCACACACTACATACAGCACAGTATAGGGAGGAGGAGCACACACTACATACAGCACAGTACAGGGAGGGAGCACACACACTACATACAGCACAGTACAGGGAGGGAGCACACACTGCATACAGCACAGTATAGGGAGGAGGAGCACACACTACATACAGCACAGTACAGGGAGGGAGCACACACACTACATACAGCACAGTACAGGGAGGGAGCACACACTGCATACAGCACAGTATAGGGAGGAGGAGCACACACTACATACAGCACAGTACAGGGAGGGAGCACACACACTACATACAGCACAGTACAGGGAGGGGAGCACACACTGCATACAGCACAGTACAGGGAGGGAGCACACACTACATACAGCACAGTACAGGGAGGGAGCACACACTACATACAGCACAATACAGGGAGGAGGAGCACACACTGCATACAGCACAGTATAGGGAGGAGGAGCACACATTACATACAGCACAGTACAGGGAGGGAGCACACACACTACATACAGCACAGTACAGGGAGGGGAGCACACACTGCATACAGCACAGTACAGGGAGGGAGCACACACTACATACAGCACAGTATAGGGAGGGAGCACACACTACATACAGCACAATACAGGGAGGAGGAGCACACACTACATACAGCACAGTATAGGGAGGAGGAGCACACACTACATACAGCACAGTACAGGGAGGGAGCACACACTACATACAGCACAATACAGGGAGGAGGAGCACACACTACATACAGCACAGTACAGGGAGGAGGAGCACACACTACATACAGCACAGTACAGGGAGGGAGCACACACTACATACAGTACAGGGAGGGAGCACACACTACATACAGCACAGCACAGGGAGGGAGCACACACTACATACAGTACAGTACAGGGAGGGAGCACACACTACATACAGCACAGTACAGGGAGGGAGCACACACTACATACAGCACAGCACAGGGAGGGAGCACACACTACATACAGCACAGCACAGGGAGGGAGCACACACTACATACAGCACAGTATAGGGGGGGAGCACACACTACATACAGCACAGTATAGGGGGGGAGCACACACTACATACAGCACAGTACAGGGAGGGAGCACACACTACATACAGTACAGTACAGGGAGGGAGCACACACTACATACAGCACAGTACAGGAAGGGAGCACACACTACATACAGCACAGTACAGGGAGGGAGCACACACTACATACAGCACAGTACAGGGAGGGAGCACACACTACATACAGCACAGTATAGGGGGGGAGCACACACTACATACAGCACAGTACAGGGAGGGAGCACACACTACATACAGCACAGTACAGGAAGGGAGCACACACACTACATACAGCACAGTACAGGGAGGGAGCACACACTACATACAGCACAGTACAGGGAGGGAGCACACACTACATACAGCACAGTATAGGGGGGGAGCACACACTACATACAGCACAGTACAGGGAGGGAGCACACACTACATACAGCACAGTATAGGGGGGGAGCACACACTACATACAGCACAGTATAGGGGGGGAGCACACACTACATACAGCACAGTACAGGGAGGGAGCACACACTACATACAGTACAGTACAGGGAGGGAGCACACACTACATACAGCACAGTACAGGAAGGGAGCACACACTACATACAGCACAGTACAGGGAGGGAGCACACACTACATACAGCACAGTACAGGGAGGGAGCACACACTACATACAGCACAGTATAGGGGGGGAGCACACACTACATACAGCACAGTACAGGGAGGGAGCACACACTACATACAGCACAGTACAGGAAGGGAGCACACACTACATACAGCACAGTACAGGGAGGGAGCACACACTACATACAGCACAGTACAGGAAGGGAGCACACACTACATACAGCACAGTACAGGGAGGGAGCACACACTACATACAGCACAGTATAGGGGGGGAGCACACACTACATACAGCACAGTACAGGGAGGGAGCACACACTACATACAGCACAGTACAGGGAGGGAGCACACACTACATACAGCACAGTACAGGGAGGGAGCACACACTACATACAGCACAGTACAGGGAGGGAGCACACACTACATACAGCACAGTACAGGAAGGGAGCACACACTACATACAGCACAGTACAGGGAGGGAGCACACACTACATACAGCACAGTATAGGGGGGGAGCACACACTACATACAGCACAGTACAGGGAGGGAGCACACACTACATACAGCACAGTACAGGGAGGGAGCACACACTACATACAGCACAGTACAGGGAGGGAGCACACACTACATACAGCACAGTACAGGGAGGGAGCACACACTACATACAGCACAGTACAGGGAGGGAGCACACACTACATACAGCACAGTACAGGGAGGGGAGCACACACTGCATACAGCACAGTATAGGGAGGAGGAGCACACACTACATACAGCACAGTACAGGGAGGGAGCACACACTACATACAGCACAGTACAGGGAGGAGGAGCACACACTACATACAGCACAGTATAGGGAGGAGGAGCACACACTACATACAGCACAGTACAGGGAGGGAGCACACACTACATACAGCACAGTACAGGGAGGGAGCACACACTACATACAGCACAGTACAAGGAGGGAGCACACACTACATACAGCACAGTACAGGGAGGGAGCACACACTACATACAGCACAGTATAGGGAGGGAGCTCACACTACATACAGCACAGTATAGGGGGGGAGCACACACTACATACAGCACAGTACAGGGAGGGAGCACACACTACATACAGCACAGTACAGGGAGGGAGCACACACTACATACAGCACAGTACAGGGAGGGAGCACACACTACATACAGCACAGTACAGGGAGGGAGCACACACTACATACAGCACAGTACAGGGAGGGAGCACACACTACATACAGCACAGTACAGGGAGGGAGCACACACTACATACAGCACAGTACAGGGAGAGAGCACACACTACATACAGCACAGTACAGAGAGGGAGCACACACTACATACAGCACAGTACAGGGAGGGAGCACACACTACATACAGCACAGGGAAGGAGCACACACTACATACAGCACAGTACAGGGAGGGAGCACACACTACATACAGCACAGTACAGGGAGGGAGCACACACTACATACAGTTCAGTACAGGGAGGGAGCACACACTACATACAGCACAGTATAGGGAGGGAGCACACACTACATACAGCACAGTACAGGGAGGGAGCACACACTACATACAGCACAGTACAGGGAGGGAGCACACACTACATACAGCACAGTATAGGGAGGGAGCTCACACTACATACAGCACAGTACAGGGAGGGAGCACACACTACATACAGCACAGTACAGGGAGGGAGCACACACTACATACAGCACGGAACAGGGAGGGAGCACACACTACATACAGCACAGTACAGGAAGGGAGCACACACTGCATACAGCACAGTATAGGGGGGGAGCACACACTACATACAGCACAGTACAGGGAGGAGGAGCACACACTACATACAGCACAGTACAGGGAGGGAGCTCACACTACATACAGCACAGTATAGGGGGGGAGCACACACTACATACAGCACAGTACAGGGAGGGAGCACACACTACATACAGCACAGTACAGGGAGGGAGCACACACTACATACAGCACAGTACAGGAAGGGAGCACACACTACATACAGCACAGTACAGGGAGGGAGCACACACTACATACAGCACAGTATAGGGGGGGAGCACACACTACATACAGCACAGTACAGGGAGGGAGCACACACTACATACAGCACAGTACAGGGAGGGAGCACACACTACATACAGCACAGTACAGGGAGGGAGCACACACTACATACAGCACAGTACAGGGAGGGAGCACACACTACATACAGCACAGTACAGGGAGGGAGCACACACTACATACAGCACAGTACAGGGAGGGGAGCACACACTGCATACAGCACAGTATAGGGAGGAGGAGCACACACTACATACAGCACAGTACAGGGAGGGAGCACACACTACATACAGCACAGTACAGGGAGGAGGAGCACACACTACATACAGCACAGTATAGGGAGGAGGAGCACACACTACATACAGCACAGTACAGGGAGGGAGCACACACTACATACAGCACAGTACAGGGAGGGAGCACACACTACATACAGCACAGTACAGGGAGGGAGCACACACTACATACAGCACAGTACAGGGAGGGAGCACACACTACATACAGCACAGTACAGGGAGGGAGCACACACTACATACAGCACAGTACAGGGAGGGAGCACACACTACATACAGCACAGTACAGGGAGGGAGCACACACTACATACAGCACAGTACAGGGAGGGAGCACACACTACATACAGCACAGTATAGGGAGGGAGCTCACACTACATACAGCACAGTATAGGGGGGGAGCACACACTACATACAGCACAGTACAGGGAGGGAGCACACACTACATACAGCACAGTATAGGGAGGGAGCTCACACTACATACAGCACAGTATAGGGGGGGAGCACACACTACATACAGCACAGTACAGGGAGGGAGCACACACTACATACAGCACAGTACAGGGAGGGAGCACACACTACATACAGCACAGTACAGGGAGGGAGCACACACTACATACAGCACAGTACAGGGAGGGAGCACACACTACATACAGCACAGTATAGGGAGGGAGCTCACACTACATACAGCACAGTACAGGGAGGGAGCACACACTACATACAGCACAGTACAGGGAGGGAGCACACACTACATACAGCACAGTACAGGGAGGGAGCACACACTACATACAGCACAGTACAGGGAGAGAGCACACACTACATACAGCACAGTACAGAGAGGGAGCACACACTACATACAGCACAGTACAGGGAGGGAGCACACACTACATACAGCACAGGGAAGGAGCACACACTACATACAGCACAGTACAGGGAGGGAGCACACACTACATACAGCACAGTACAGGGATGGAGCACACACTACATACAGTTCAGTACAGGGAGGGAGCACACACTACATACAGCACAGTATAGGGAGGGAGCACACACTACATACAGCACAGTACAGGGAGGGAGCACACACTACATACAGCACAGTACAGGGAGGGAGCACACACTACATACAGCACAGTATAGGGAGGGAGCTCACACTACATACAGCACAGTACAGGGAGGGAGCACACACTACATACAGCACAGTACAGGGAGGGAGCACACACTACATACAGCACGGAACAGGGAGGGAGCACACACTACATACAGCACAGTACAGGAAGGGAGCACACACTGCATACAGCACAGTATAGGGGGGGAGCACACACTACATACAGCACAGTACAGGGAGGAGGAGCACACACTACATACAGCACAGTACAGGGAGGGAGCTCACACTACATACAGCACAGTATAGGGGGGGAGCACACACTACATACAGCACAGTACAGGGAGGGAGCACACACTACATACAGCACAGTACAGGGAGGGAGCACACACTACATACAGCACAGTACAGGAAGGGAGCACACACTACATACAGCACAGTACAGGGAGGGAGCACACACTACATACAGCACAGTATAGGGGGGGAGCACACACTACATACAGCACAGTACAGGGAGGGAGCACACACTACATACAGCACAGTACAGGGAGGGAGCACACACTACATACAGCACAGTACAGGGAGGGAGCACACACTACATACAGCACAGTACAGGGAGGGAGCACACACTACATACAGCACAGTACAGGGAGGGAGCACACACTACATACAGCACAGTACAGGGAGGGGAGCACACACTGCATACAGCACAGTATAGGGAGGAGGAGCACACACTACATACAGCACAGTACAGGGAGGGAGCACACACTACATACAGCACAGTACAGGGAGGAGGAGCACACACTACATACAGCACAGTATAGGGAGGAGGAGCACACACTACATACAGCACAGTACAGGGAGGGAGCACACACTACATACAGCACAGTACAGGGAGGGAGCACACACTACATACAGCACAGTACAGGGAGGGAGCACACACTACATACAGCACAGTACAGGGAGGGAGCACACACTACATACAGCACAGTACAGGGAGGGAGCACACACTACATACAGCACAGTACAGGGAGGGAGCACACACTACATACAGCACAGTACAGGGAGGGAGCACACACTACATACAGCACAGTATAGGGAGGGAGCTCACACTACATACAGCACAGTATAGGGGGGGAGCACACACTACATACAGCACAGTACAGGGAGGGAGCACACACTACATACAGCACAGTATAGGGAGGGAGCTCACACTACATACAGCACAGTATAGGGGGGGAGCACACACTACATACAGCACAGTACAGGGAGGGAGCACACACTACATACAGCACAGTACAGGGAGGGAGCACACACTACATACAGCACAGTACAGGGAGGGAGCACACACTACATACAGCACAGTACAGGGAGGGAGCACACACTACATACAGCACAGTATAGGGAGGGAGCTCACACTACATACAGCACAGTATAGGGGGGGAGCACACACTACATACAGCACAGTACAGGGAGGGAGCACACACTACATACAGCACAGTACAGGGAGGGAGCACACACTACATACAGCACAGTACAGGGAGGGAGCACACACTACATACAGCACAGTACAGGGAGGGAGCACACACTACATACAGCACAGTACAGGGAGGGAGCACACACTACATACAGCACAGTACAGGGAGGGAGCACACACTACATACAGCACAGTACAGGGAGAGAGCACACACTACATACAGCACAGTACAGAGAGGGAGCACACACTACATACAGCACAGTACAGGGAGGGAGCACACACTACATACAGCACAGGGAAGGAGCACACACTACATACAGCACAGTACAGGGAGGGAGCACACACTACATACAGCACAGTACAGGGAGGGAGCACACACTACATACAGTTCAGTACAGGGAGGGAGCACACACTACATACAGCACAGTATAGGGAGGGAGCACACACTACATACAGCACAGTACAGGGAGGGAGCACACACTACATACAGCACAGCACAGGGAGGGAGCACACACTACATACAGCAAAGTACAGAGAGGGAGCACACACTACATACAGCACAGTACAGGGAGGGAGCACACACTACATACAGCACAGGGAAGGAGCACACACTACATACAGCACAGTACAGGGAGGGAGCACACACTACATACAGCACAGTACAGGGAGGGAGCACACACTACATACAGTTCAGTACAGGGAGGGAGCACACACTACATACAGCACAGTACAGGGAGGGAGCACACACTACATACAGCACAGTACAGGGAGGGAGCTCACACTTCATACAGCACAGTACAGGGAGGGAGCACACACACTACATACAGCACAGTACAGCGAAGGAGCACACACTACATACAGCACAGCACAGGGAGGGAGTACACATTACATACAGTACAGGGAGGGAGCACACACTACATACAGCACAGTATAGGGAGGGGGAGCACACACTACATACAGCACAGTATAGGGAGGGAGCACACACTACATACAGCACAGTACAGGGAGCGAGCTCACACTACATACAGCACAGTACAGGGAGGGAGCACACACTACATACAACACAGTACAGGGAGGGAGCACACACTACATACAGCACAGTACAGGGAGGGGGAGCACACACTGCATACAGCACAGTACAGGGAGGGCCCTTAGATTTGGGGGGCCCAGGGTAATGTGTCCCCTGGGCTCCCCCCTTAATCCGGCTCTGCATACAGCACAGTATAGGGAGGAGGAGCACACACTACATACAGCACAGTACAGGGAGGGAGCACACACTACATACAGCACAGTACAGGGAGGGAGCACACACACTACATACAGCACAGTACAGGGAGGGAGCACACACTACATACAGCACAGTACAGGGAGGGAGCACACACTACATACAGCACAGTACAAGGAGGGAACACACACTACATACAGCACAGTACAGGGAGGGAACACACACTACATACAGCACAGTACAGGAAGGAAGCACACTCTACATACAGCACAGTAAAGGGAGGGAGCACACACTACATACAGCACAGTACAGGGAGGGAGCACACACTACATACAGCACAGGGAAGGAGCACACACTACATACAGCACAGTACAGGGAGGGAGCACACACTACATACAGTACAGTACAGGGAGGGAGCACACACTACATACAGCACAGTACAGGGAGGGAGCACACACACTACATACAGGACAGTACAGGGAGGAGGAGCACACACTACATACAGCACAGTACAGGGAGGGAGCTCACACTACATACAGCACAGTACAGGGAGGGAGCACACACTACATACAGTACAGGGAGGGAGCACACACTACATACAGGACAGTACAGGGAGGGAGCACACACTACATACAGCACAGTACAGGGAGGGGGAGCACACACTACATACAGCACAGTACAGGGAGGGGGGGCACACACTACATACAGCACAGTACAGGGAGGGAGCACACACTACATACAGGACAGTACAGGGTGGGAGCACACACTACATACAGCACAGTACAGGGAGGGAGCACACACTACATACAGTACAGGGAGAGAGCACACACTACATACAGGACAGTACAGGGAGGGAGCACACACTACATACAGGACAGTACAGGGTGGGAGCACACACTACATACAGCACAGTACGGGGGGGAGCACACACTGCATACAACACAGTACAGGGAGGAAGCACACACTACATACAGCACAGTACAGGGAAGGAGCACACACTACATACAGCACAGTACAGGGAGGGAGCACACACTATACAGCACAGTAGAGGGGGGGGGCACACACTACATACAGCACAGCACAGGGAGGGAGCACACACTACATACAGCACAGTACAGGGAAGGAGCACATACTACATACAGCACAGTAGAGGGAGGGAGCACACACACTACATACAGCACAGTACAGCGAGGGAGCACACACTACATACAGCACAGCACAGGGAGGGAGTACACACTACATACAGTACAGGGAGGGAGCACACACTACATACAGCACAGTATAGGGAGGGGGAGCACACACTACATACAGCACAGTATAGGGAGGGAGCACACACTACATACAGCACAGTACAGGGAGGGAGCTCACACTACATACAGCACAGTACAGGGAGGGAGCACACACTACATACAACACAGTACAGGGAGGGAGCACACATTAGATACAGCACGGTACAGGGAGGGAGCACACACTACATACAGCACGGTACAGGGAGGGAGCACACACTACATACAGCACAGTACAGGGAGGGAGCACACACTACATACAGCACAGTACAGGGAGGGAGCACACACTACATACAACACAGTACAGGGAGGGAGGCAGGGAGCACACATTAGATACAGCACGGTACAGGGAGGGAGCACACACTACATACAGCACAGGACAGAGAGGGAGCACACACTACATACAGAAAAGTACAGGGAGGGGGAGCACACACTGCATACAGCACAGTACAGGGAGGGGGGACACACACTACATACAGCACAGTACAGGGGGGGGAGCACACACTGCATACAGCACAGTACAGGGGGGGGGAGCACACACTACATACAGCACAGTACATGAAGGGAGCACACACAAGTAATGAAACACAGACACAGTGGACCAGGGCATGCGGAATCTGTCCCAGTGGCCAATCCGCCCCTGATTACATACATAACCACCACATTATTACATGAATAGCACCACATTACACGTATAGCACCACATTACACGTATAGCACCATATTACACGTATAGCACCACATTGCAGATATAGCACTGCACTACATGTATAGCACCACACTACACATATAGCATCGCACTACATAAATAGCACCAGATTACAGGTATAGCACCACACTACACATATAGCACCGCATAACACAAATAGCACCACATTACAGGTATAGCACTACACTACAGGTATAGCACCGCATTACAAGAATAGCACCACATTACATGTATAGCACCTCATTACACAAATAGCACATTACATATGTAGCCACCGATTTACGTACGTAGACACCGCATTACTTACATAGAGTTAGACCCATCATCATGGACAGACATTGAGCAGGTATAGGCCAAATTCAATTTTTATTTTATTATGCAACCCAAACTTAATAAAATAATTTAAAAAAAATACTTTTTTTTTTACATTTTTAAATATTTAAGTCACCTCAAATGACCCCAAAATCACCAAAATCACTTTTTTCTATTTTTTTTTTGCATGCTTCATTTAATTCATTCGTCATTAAAATGAAATTAATTTGCTTTTTATCATTTTTGTATGTAAAAACAAAACAAAACACAAATTAGCCATTTGACACCTTTAAGAGCCTCCACTAACAACCTTCTATATGATTCAGCTAACAAAGTTGTTACTTTTTGGTCTGCAGGAATGTCTCTCCACTTCATGCACTTCTCCCAGATGAGAAAATTCAAACATTCTCACTGCAAGTACCATAAATTGGCATTTCTAAATGCATCTAGCATTTCCCAGATTTCTGCATTCGTGCGGTCTGAGAGTTTCATCAAACAAACTTGCATTTGCAGACTCGCACCCACTTGGATCAAGCCCTTTGTGCATTGTCAAGGTGGTTCTTTGAAAAATGTCAAATAAAAGTGACAGAGGCCTATTGGCTTTTCTGCTTTAGGACACTTATGCCGTATGGGTTGAATGATATGGTAGAATTTAATAATATAAAAAAGTTCCCATACTGGTCATTATGATTATTTCATTTTTATTGTCTTTGATATTATATTGCTGCTTTTAAAAAAAAGAATATATTTATTTATTTATTTTATTCTACATTTTTTATTTATTTTATGTATTATTTTATGTTTTTTAAAGTTATAAAATGTAATTTAGAATTAAAAAGTATCATGCTATGTACATGAAATAACATTATGCTATGTGAATGGGATGTTAATGGTAATATACTTCTGTAATATAGGTGATGATGATAATAATAATAATAATAATAATAATAATATAGGTCTATGTTAATATGCATAGGGGTGAATTGATTGTAATCATTTTAAGTATGATTTTTATCTATGTATTAAGATGGAGGCTTGGATTGCAAGACACTAATTGAATTGACACAAAGGCTTGAAATTCAAATTGGAGGCCATTATGACACCTGGGAGCATATGTAATAGGGTCCGCGTCAGGGTCAGGATGCCAGCCGAACTCTGACTTTTTTTTAAAGCGGCAATCATTTATAAGACAAAACCAACCTGGTTTTGCCTTGTAAATGATTGGCACTTTAAAAAAAAAATCAGAGATCGGCCCTTATTCCTGAACTCCTGCAAACTCGTACTCTTACATATAACCCCTGGAATGAAAGCTATATGCTAAGTCACATGAGACAGAGACATGGATGGTCTAGGACAGTATGTGCATGTGTAAAACTGAAGCGCACGACATCACATGGCAGCCCGGTGTTTGAAATATTGGTTCCCCACAGGTATTATATAATATTTCACTATGGGAGACAAGATGGGGAATTTAATTAATGGCAAATCTATTTGCCAGGCCAAATATGTGCAGCAGCCACCAAGCTTTATAGCAGCGGGATCTCGCACAAAGTGTTCGCTACCCCATTGGGTACCAAAAACTTTGTGTGAACGGGCATTCAGCCTGGCAGGTGAAGGGGTATGTTTAGACACAGCACAAAAGGCAATCCGCACCCTTCACAGGCAAATGATTCCTCCCTATAAAGGAACTTTCTGCAGGCTGTGTTATAGTTCTATTATTAAGTCCCAGCAGCCGGGAGATAAGAGACTTCCATGATTTATGCTGGAGCAGAACATTAGGTGAGGTTCCATCTGTAATATACTGTATATGTATTTCTTACATTTTATTTCTGTATTGAGACAGATATTTTAGTAAATGTTTTTTACACTGGTCATGTGAATTAATGTTTATATTGTATGCTGAATAAATTATTAATCTGATCACAGTGCTTATTTTATTGTTAGCTCACCTGCAAAATGTAAGCACCCCCTGGATGTATGACAGGAGTCTGATGACCGTGCATGCCCAGTAACTGGCCAGGGAACCTGCATCAGCGATTCATTTTCTTTACACATCGCAGGAACTGGCTCCTATCACAGCCCCTGTGCCTGACGTGTTTCTTGATACTTCCAGGTGACACATTAATTTCTTACTGCTGTGAATAGACAGTGGTGGATTTACCACTAGGCACATGAGGCACGTGCCTAGAGTGCTGGGGGGATGGCACAGCATGCTCACTTGCATGAAAAATCTGCTCTGCTGATGAGACAACATTACAACTTTTATTTTATAACTGGTGAGGGGGGGGGGGCAATGGTCAGTAAATAGTGGGTGGGGGGTAAAGTTGATGCTTTTTTGGCAGATGTGGGGCCCCAACATGAAGGGGGCAGTGACATGATCAGGGGTGTAGCGAGGGTGGCTCCGGTGGAGTGCGAGCTCCAGGCGCCAGCAAAGTAAGAGGATGTGTTGCTGCCTCTAGCTGTGCCCAGCCTCAGAGCAGGAGGAGGATACATTGACTCGGACTCTGAGACTAGGAAGTGAACATGGCAGGCCAGAGGTAACAGCAGGAGATACTGAAAGCTGGCATATGCTGGTGCCCTGCCTGTCGTCTTTATATGGCTCACTGTGTGCTTTAAGCTGTGCAGCAGGGTTACTTCTGTCCTGCAGCACCACTCTCTGCCTCCGCTGCTGCTGCAGCACCTCTCTCTGTCTAGCCCAGCTGCTGCAGCACCTCTCTCTGTCTAGCCCAGCTGTTGCAGCACCTTTCTCTGCCCCAGTTGCTGCATAATCTCTCTCTGCCCCAGCTTTTGCAGCATCTCTCTTTCCTGGAAGCTGCAGCACATGTCTTTACTTCAGATGCTGCAGCACCGTTCTCTGCCCTAGTTGCTGCAGCACCTCTTTCTGCCCCAGCAGCTGCAGCACTTCTCTCTACATTGATGCTGCATCACCTCTCTCTGTCCCAGCTGCTGCTGCAGCACCTCAATCTGCTCCTCAGGCAATTCTGGGACATTTCATTGAGGCATAGTGGGATTATCAGGTTTGGGATGGCAGTTTTAGGGAATTATTTTAATTGAGGCATTGGGGGAATATTAAGTCAGGGAGATAGTTTTGGTGCATTATTTTTATTGATAGTTTGGGGGGATTGTTCAGGTCTGTGGGGGGTGGTCACATTTGGGGCATTATTTTATTGAGGCATTGGCGGGTTGTGAGGTCAGGTCAGTCAGGGCATACATAGCTTTTTTTATTTATTTTAATAACAAGTAAATAGTTAAATACAGCTACTTCCATAATGACTCTTCTGTGCTGTAATGTGTATAAGGGGCTCTATCATGGCATAACATTTATAAGGGGTCTATCATGGTGTAACGTGTATAAGGAGCTCTACTGTGTGGTGTAACATGTATAAGCAGCTCTACTGTGTAATTCGCCCCTGCAAATAGAGGCGATTAGAAATTATAGTTATCTGGGCTAAAACCTTAAAAATATGCCCCCTGGTCTGCCTGTGTGCTTGCCCTTTGACAGGAACCAGATTCATTGGGGCAATTCAATAGTTTATGCGCACATGGGGGTATATTTACTAAGGTCCCGATTTTGACCGAGATGCCGTTTTTTCATCAAAGTGTCATCTCGGTAATTTACTAAGCAAAAATCACGGCAGTGATGAGGGAATTCGTAATATTTTGGAAGTCCTAGGAAAAAATCACGAATCAATACACCATCGGTCAAATACGCCTGCAATTTGCTAGAAATCGGGAATTTACTAAAAAGTGCAAAACACAAACACTGCCGACAATAGCCAAACACTGCCGTGATAAAATACAAATCGTGAAAAAGTGCTAAAAAAAAACAGACATGCTTTTTTATCCCGTGTTTGTATAGGCATGCACGGATCCATGAGATCCGTGCATGTTTTTCAGTGGGAACGGGGGGGAAATGTTATACATTTTCAGAAAAAAAATTGCGTGGGGTCCCCCCTTCCTAAGGCAAACCAGCCTCGGGCTCTTTGAGCCGATCCTGGCTGCAGAAATATGGGAAAAAAATGGACAGGGGTTCCCCCATATTTAAGCAACCAGCATCGGGCTCTGCGCCTGGTCCTGGTTCCAAAAATACGGGGGACAAAAAGAGTAGGGGTCCCCCGTATTTATGAAACCAGCACCGGGCTCCACTAGCTGGACGGATAATGCCACAGCCGGGGGTCACTTTTATACAGTGCCTTGCGGCCGTGGCATCAAATATCCAACTAGTCACCCCTGGCCGGGGTACCCTGGGGGAGTGGGGACCCCTTCAATCAGGGGGTCCCCCCCCCCAGCCACCCAAGGGCCAGGGGTGAAGCCCGAGGCTGTCCCCCCCATCCAATAGGCTGCGGATGGGGGGCTGATAGCCTTTGTGAAAAGTGATTGATATTGTTTTTAGTAGCAGTACTACAAGGCCCAGCAAGCCTCCCCCGCAAGCTGGTACTTGGAGAACCACAAGTACCAGCATGCGGCGGAAAAACGGGCCCGCTGGTACCTGTAGTACTACTACTAAAAAAATACCCCAATAAAGACAACACACACACACCTTGAAAGTATAACTTTAATACATCCATCCACACCTCCATATACACATACTTACCTTATGTTCCCACGCAGGTCGGTCCTCTTCTCCAGTAGAATCCATGGTGTACCTGTAGAAAAAATTATACTCACATAATCCAGTGTTTTCGGCTCCTCGGTAAATCCTTTTGTAATCCACGTACTTGAAAAATTAAAAAAACGGATACCCGACCACGAACTGAAAGGGGACCCATGTTTTCACATGGGCCCCCTTTCCCCGAATGCCAGAAACCCACTCTGACTGATGTCTATGTGGGTTTCTTCAGCCAATCAGGGAGCGCCACGTTGTGGCACCCTCCTGATCGGCTGTGTGCTCCTGTACTGTCTGACAGGCGGCACACGGCAGTGTTACAATGTAGCGCCTATGCGCTCCATTGTAACCAATGGTGGGAACTTTCAGGTCAGCGGTGAGGTCACTTTCGGTCAACCGCTGACCTGAAAGTTCCCACCATTGGTTACAATGGAGCGCATAGGCGCTACATTGTAACACTGCCGTGTGCCGCCTGTCAGACAGTACAGGAGCACACAGCCGATCAGGAGGGTGCCACAACGTGGCGCTCCCTGATTGGCTGAAGAAACCCACTTAGACATCAGTCAGAGTGGGTTTCTGGCATTCGGGGAAAGGGGGCCCATGTGAAAACATGGGTCCCCTTTCAGTTCGTGGTCGGGTATCCGTTTTTTTAATTTTTCAAGTACGTGGATTACAAAAGGATTTACAGAGGAGCCGAAAACACTGGATTATGTGAGTATAATTTTTTCTACAGGTACACCATGGATTCTACTGGAGAAGAGGACCGACCTGCGTGGGAACATAAGGTAAGTATGTGTATATGGAGGTGTGGATGGATGTATTAAAGTTATACTTTCAAGGTGTGTGTGTGTTGTCTTTATTGGGGTATTTTTTTAGTAGTAGTACTACAGGTACCAGCGGGCCCGTTTTTCCGTGGTTCTTTTTCTTGTGGTTCTCCAAGTACCAGCTTGCGGGGGAGGCTTGCTGGGCCTTGTAGTACTGCTACTAAAAACAATATCAATCACTTTTCACAAAGGCTATCAGCCCCCCATCCGCTGCCTATTGGATGGGGGGGACAGCCTCGGGCTTCACCCCTGGCCCTTGGGTGGCTGGGGGGGGGGACCCCTTGATTGAAGGGGTCCCCACTCCCCCAGGGTACCCCGGCCAGGGGTGACTAGTTGGATATTTGATGCCACGGCCGCAAGGCACTGTATAAATGTGACCCCCGGCTGTGGCATTATCTGTCCAGCTAGTGGAGCCCGGTGCTGGTTTCAAAAATACGGGGGACCCCTACTCTTTTTGTCCCCCGTATTTTTGGAACCAGGACCAGGCGCAGAGCCCGATGCTGGTTGCTTAAATATGGGGGAACCCCTGTCCATTTTTTTCCCATATTTCTGCAACCAGGATCGGCTCAAAGAGCCCGAGGCTGGTTTGCCTTAGGAAGGGGGGACCCCACGCAATATTTTTTTTACATTTAAACTTTATTTTTTTGTTAAACAAAGTGCACAATGAAGCCCAGCACGGATCTCTCAGATCCGGACGAGATTCATTGTATTAAAGTCGGCAGTGTTTTACAAGTCACTCACGTAAAACACTGCCAAAAAAAAACGAATGACATCGACATCGGAAAACCCGAAAATGCAGAATACGGCAGCTTAGTAAATTAGTCGTAATCAATTCAAAAAGTTGCATATTTACACTTTCGATGTCATTCGTGATTGAACTTTGACCTCAAACGGGAAAACACGAATCTTAGTAAATTTACCCCACGGTCTCCAATCTAAGGTGATGAGAGATCTGGGGGTGCTATTCAATTGTTTTTTTTATTGCGCAGATCACAACTGAAGTGCTGGCCGCAATATATAAAGTGCTGTTTGGGCGCTCAAGCGGTCAATTTTTCATGCATTTCTTCTCGCCAGCATGGGGGCTGCGAGCAGAAATGCCAGTGCAGGCAGCTGTTCGCATCCACCTGTAACAACAATTGAATTGCTCTGTCAGGCGCTCGGCACTGACATTTGCTGGCACAAACAATTGAATTCCACACATTAAGTGCTGATCTGAATTTCCCTTCCAACAACTTCCCCCCACTTGCCTGTCAAGAAACAATGAAAATGCAATCATTACCTTGTTCACATCCCACCATGTTTGTTTATTGACCTGTATAGTCCAACTATATGTCATTGTACATTTACTGTACCATTTACTGTTACTATGTATATAACCTGTACGCCCTGCATACATTTTGTGATGCTTACAAATAAAGGATGATAATATTACAATAAATATTTAAAAAAATAACAATAATAACTGTTGCTAATCTATTACTAATGTATTTCCTAATAAAGATAAGCCAGTAAATTTGGCTTGCGAAATAAATGAAAGGAAGCGAGAAACCACAGTAGAAACAGTGACCTGCTGGTGGTTGCTGGAGCCTTAGCCAATCACTGTACTCATATGCAAATTATAAAGTGAAGAGAAGGTCGTCACAGTCTCATGCAGCAGCAGCAGCACCAGCACTCTGCGATTCATATGAAAAAGAAAGGGAGAGATCACACAAGCTGCTGCCTGATGCTGCTGCAGCAGCAGAACACTGAGATGACACAGACACATTACCAGAAAGGCTGCAAACGGGACTGTATCTGCACAAAGAAAACACCATGCACTCTTCTGGAGCCTGGGACTGTGCAGTAGGCGAAACAAGCATCTGAATGGAAGTATAATATTTGTAAATGTTTTGATTTATTTAATAATGAATACTTGGATGCGTTGTTTGTTTCATATTCCTATACTAAGTGTAACGCTATTATTGTTATACTACAACAGCAGCTTGATAAAGTGGAAAGCTTTCCGTAGGTATAACGCTACGGAAGAGAAAATCCTGCTGCTGGAAGCATGTGATGCATATCTAAATGGGAGAAAAGCTGCCTATGAAGCTACGCTGCCTAGTTCCTTTCACAGATCTAACTGTCAAGAGTATTTAAAGCAGAACCACTACATCACCGCTCCCCTCTCGGAGGAAGAGGATGATTTCCCCCTAGCTTACATGATGGCAGTTCACAAGGAATTTGACACATTTGAGAGGTTGTTTCGAGCAATCTACATGCCGCAGAATGTATACTGTATCCATGTGGATGAGAAGGCGAGCGCTGATTACTTGCAGGCTGTAGATGATTTAATAAACTGTTTCCCTAATGCTTTTCTTGCCTCAAAAATGGAGCCCGTGGTGTATGCTGGAATATCCAGACTCCAGGCTGATCTGAACTGCATGAGAGATCTGCTGGAATCAGAGGTACAGTGGAAATATGTGATCAATACTTGTGGACAGGATTTTCCATTAAAGACAAACAAGGAGATTATGCAGCATTTGAAAAACTTTAAAGGGAAAAACATCACCCCCGGCGTGTTGCCTCCAGATCATGCCGTCCCCCGGACCAAATATGTTCATCGTGAGGATATAGTCAATTCCAATGTGATAAGGACCAATATATTAAAGCCTCCCCCTCCTCATAATATCACCATCTACTTTGGGTCAGCATACGTTGCACTCACAAGGGAATTTACAGCGTTTGTTCTGAATGACCAGAGAGCTGTGGATCTACTGAAATGGTCTAAGGACACTTACAGTCCAGATGAACATTACTGGGTGACATTGAACAGAATGGCAGGTATGTAATATTCCTTACCATGTGAGAACTATCTACTGAAGCTGCAGCTGTTCTGCTGTGGTTACTATGCTAGGGAAAACAAAGTAACATTCATTGTGCAACTGTGTCTATAGTATCCATTAACACTTATGCACTTGCTGTTTAGTGGACATACTAAAGGTTTTGTTTATGGGTATGATCATGTGCATTTGTAAATGTATACACTTTGTATGAGGAGGAAAGCTGTTGCATATATCTTTTATTCTTACCTAGCTATCACCATCTAGCAGAATCTGAAGAATTCACCCAATTCAGTTTCTGGTGATGCTGCCCCAACTTCTATCTAGAGAATTCGGTAGTGAGGGGATATTCAGCACTTAGCTACATCTATAAAGTCTGTGTCATGGTTCAACAAACATGGGGGGAAATATGTGAAATCACTTGTTAATCTGCTGTTAATCTTCTTAGCCAGAATCCTGTGAAAGGTTAACATTTGACTGTGCAGCACAATCAATGAATCTATCTCTCTCTATCTGCACCATAACTAATCTTCCTCTCTTGCTGCTCTACATCTGCTGTAACACCTTCCAAATCCATACACCAGCTCCCAGTGTTCTCCAAAACCCAGTTCATATTTACTCACCTTTACAGGACCTTCAAAACCTTTAACAATGCCACCCACCCTTTCATACATCTTTCAAGCCAAAACACTGTACAGTAACTCTTTACACACTAGAAGATTTTGAGCTCAGGGTATCTCACTTTTGGCAATTTGAGCTACTTTGAGCTCAAAACCTCCTAGTGTGTATGGCCGGGCAATGAGCGCTGAAACGCACTCTCACATAATCGCTGATGATGTTGACCTAGAAACCCTGTCAATCTAGTATCCCTGTTGACCTAGTTACTGTCGACCAATACTGGTCGACCTAAGTGTGGTCGACCTTCCATACCACACCCGAAGGGAGGATAGGAGGTCAATCCCTTTAGAAAAACAGCAATTTCGACATAATTTTATATATGGCAGGTAGTTATGTACTAAAAGCCTAATGCACTAGATTTCACAGAGATCTCCTGCACCAGGCTAACTATTGGTGTAGATCGCAGTCCCCGTTATTATCAATAAGAACTACGATCTGATCCCTTTTGGAGTTTGGCCTCGTTGGTTTTCACCATCCTCAGATAGTTTAAACTGCTTTATGGGCGGTATTCAATTCTTTTCACCCCCTTCCACACCCGTTCTGTTTCTGCTGATGGGTGTGGTATCATCATTTCAGCTCACTACCCCCGGGGTAGCGAGGGTGCCCAACCCTTTCCGCGGCTAAAACTGATTACTATGGGTCGACATATGCGCGATAACTGGGATCACTTTACAAAGGAGATTGGGTGTGATCTATCATTTGAATACCGCCCTATGTGTTGGAGGCATTGGCGGGAGAGTGATCTTCCAATCTCTCATCTGCAGCCTCCGGCCAACTCCAGTACCTGATACAATGTCAGATTCTCCGAAGGAGTCTTTCAGAAATACTCCTCCAAAAGTTCAGGGAAGCGTAGGGACAGCAGTTATCGCTACCACTGTCCCTGCACATTACACTTAGTACATAGCAGGGCTATTTTAATTAAAAATGAAAAGATCACATTGCGATATGGACTATTAATAATCACGGCAGTGCTGCCATTATTAATACATCGGCCCCTAAATCATACATTACATCTAGCACCCCCGGTATTTGAAATGAAGAAACCCAATAAACTAAACTATTATTTTCTAAAATGTTTAATGTAGGCTAAGACACATGGTGTGGAATAAGCACTTTGAGAAAACCTACATTATTCTTATGTATATATTAGTATTATTGCTGATTTGTAAGGCACCACCATACTTGGTGCCGGACTCTAAAGGAAACAGGACTTTTTTGAAACAGAACAGAGGTAGATAATGAGTTTGCAGACAACAAAATAAAGGTTATTGAGTTCCCTGCTGATGAAAGAGCTTGTATACTAACTGGAATGGAGAACAGTTGAAATAAGAGGAACCGATTTATTGGGGATTTTGCCATAAGATTCAAAGAGAACACTTTTTTTTTTTTTAAAGCAAAACCAGCCTGGTGGAGACTGGGACAGTTGTGGCGGAGTATTAGTGAGGGTACTATAGGAGGTCATAAATTACGCTATAATAAAAAGATGGGTTTCAGAGACCCTTTGAAGTTTTGAAGGCAGTAAGTCTGATTGGGCATAGTAGGCATTGCAAATATGAGTATCGGAAAAGTGTTATAAGAGGGAATGAGAAGTGGCTACCAGACCAACGATGGTGTAGGTCATTGGAAGATCTAAGAGATAAAGGAGTGTATTTAGTAAAGCTCAGAGAGAGATAAAATTGTGAGATATAAAGTATTAGCAAATCAACTTCTGCCTTACATTTTGCAGGCTGTGGGCCAGATGTACTAATCCTTGAAAAGTGATTAATTGCACGGTGATAAAGTACCAACCAACCAGCTCCTAACTGTCATTTTTCAAACCCAGCCTGTAACACGGCAGTTAGGAGCTGATTGGCTAGTACCGTGAAATGTATCACTTTTACATGTACATGTATCCCTGTGTGTGAAAAATAACAGTTTGGTTGCAGGTATCTAAATTGTGGAAGGAGCTAGATTTTGGAAGGAAACAGAATTTGATGGCAGATAAGAACCACATGGCCTATCCAGTCTGCCTTATAGGGTGACGGTATTCGGGTTAAGTATCGTCGGTTGCTGATTTGTTGGTACTTTATCTCTCACAATTTTATCTCTCTCCAAGCTTTGATAAATACCCCCTAAAGGTGCATACACACTGGACATTTTTGCCCAGTGTGTATGCACAGCGATGATGTGAACATCGCTGGCAGGAAAATTGCTCAGTGCATACACACTTAGCGATTTTCACCATGCACAACGATGTTCACAGGGGTGAACCACTTTCCACAGTAAGAGACTGTGGAAAGTGGTTCACTCAGCCGGTAAAACTGGCTGACAGACGGGGTTTTTTAGCAGCTCCACCAGTATCTAAATGGTTCAGCAGTAACGTGATTGTGAGATCTGGCAGTGGATAATGCCCCACTCTGAACCTAAGGGGCCCTATACACGAGAGAGATGTGTGCTGAGCGAACCGCTCAGCACACATCTCTCCCGCCGCTCAGCACAGCGCGATGTGTACTGAGCGTGCGGGGGGGAGACGGGGGGGGGGGGGCGCTCATTTCACCCGGCGGGTGAAATGAGCAATGTGCTAGATTGGCCTGCACGGCAGGTTAATCTAGCACCAGCGATAGCGATGTGTGGGGCTGCGCATCGCTATCGCTGAGAGGGCTACACACGAGTGATCTGTGCTTAAAATCTAAGCAATCTAGTCAGATTGTTTAGATTTTAAGAATGAATCTCTCCGTGTGTACCCCCCTTAACCCCTAGTGCCTAGCCCTAACCCTCCTCTTCTGCAGCCTAACCCTAACCCTCCCCCTTGTACCAAATCCTGACCCTCCCCTCCCGCAGTCTAACCCTAATGTCAGCATTCTGTAGAAAGTACACATTGTGAACATGTTGACATTTTGCAGATGGCACCATATGAACAGTGTCATCATCATAACTGTCAACATTGTGTTGTTGACTTTATGACAGATGACACTATGGGGGTTAATTCAGAGTTGATCACAGCAGCAAATTTGTTAGCAGTTGGGCAAAACCATGTGCACTGCAGGTGGGCAGATGTAACACGTGCAGAGAGAGTTAGATTTGGGTGGGTTATTTTGTTTCTGTGCAGGGTAAATACTGGCTGCTTTATTTTTAACACACCCCACCCAAATCTAACTCTCTCTGCACGTTATATCTGCCACCCCTGCAGTGCACATGGTTTTTCCCAACTGCTAACAAATTTGCTGCTGCGATCAACTCTGAATTAGACCCTATGACTGCATCCCTGATAGATGTGTATGTATCAAGTGGGGGTGGTCTTCAGTATGCGGGCTGTCGGGATCCCGGCGCACAGTATACCGGCGCCGGGATCCCGACACCCGGCATACCGACATCTATTCTCCCTCGTGGGGGTCCACGACCCCCCTGGAGGGAGAATAAAATAGCGTGGCACGCGTAGCGCGCCTCCGTGCCCGCAGCGAGCCCGCAAGGGGCTCATTTGCGCTCGCCACACTGTCGGTATGCCGGCGGTCGGGCTCCCGGCGCCGGTATGCTGGTCGCTGGGAGCCCGACCGCCGGCATACCATACTACACCCATCAAGTGGGGGTAATACAAAAGTGGACACTCCACAATCCCTATAATTTTGGACTGGAGTACTCTGTACTATAATTATAGTAAGGTATATGTACTGTATTATAGTATTGTTAGATTTGTGCATGTGATCAAGCAGAATTTCTTTTGTATCTGCTCCATCAGAATTTGAACAATTGACACTAATGTGATTCTGTGATTTGTGTTTGCTGGACAGTGAAGGCAATATCACACTGACAACAAAACAGAAAACAGATCGCAATTGCAATTCTTAAATTTAAAAACATAACAGAAATGTAACGATATTACCAAGTGTGTCGTGATTACATACTTAATGCATTTCTTCTTATTCTGCCACAGTTCATTTCTAAGCCAAGCGTTGTACAGCTCAGATACCTGTCATTGTTCACTTTTTATCTCAGCATCTGAGCAGCTATCTCAACCCTGTATTCTCCTAGTCCTCACTTCTTGCATTGGTTCCCAAACTCAGTTCTCAAGCCTGGATGTCCCTGCTTAAGCACAGGTGATTTAATTAGTACCTACGTCAATTTGATTATACCACGTGTGCGCAAACATGATTAGTTTTAAAACCTGGACTTTTAGGGTGCCTTGAGGACTGAGTTTGGGAAACCCTGCTATATGGTGTCATACAGTTACCATAGACTAGAGTTTCCCAAACTCCACCATTACATTACAGACTTTAAAGGTATCCATGCTTGAGTACAGATAGTTAAATCAAATTGTCTGAGTTACTGTGTAAGTCACCTGTGCTCAGTCATGGATATTCTTAAACCTGGACTGTATTTGCAGAGATTGGGACCTCAAATAGTTCATGTTTTTTAGGTCTCCTCCCAGAATCACAAGTGAAATAAATGAATTGAAATACACCTGTGAATCTTTTACAATGTGTCAGTGAATATGAGTAATGAACACTTGTGTACCGGTGACCTGGAAAATGTGTACTGTTTGGGGTTCTGATGAGGAAGTTTGAGAACTACTGCCATATACTGTACTAATGTGGTAAGAAAGAAAAATATACATATCAATGGAAGCCAAACATTTATGAGTTGAAATTGCAGCTACTGTAGTGTGCGCCAAAGTACAGTACTAGCAACAGGCTGTGAGAAATGTACATTGAGCCTGTGTCATGTCACACTGCTTCAACCTGTCACAGTAGCTTTTGTTGTACTTAAATGTTTTACTTTAGTTGCTCACAGTAAAACCACTTGGAATGTAATATCTGCGAGCAGACTTCTCTCCAGAGTGAAGCTTATTTGGAAACTGCATTTAACTGTAGCGGTACCACAGTTTAAAATAGTGCACTAAAAACTAGATATAAGTAGAGTGTTCATTAAAAAGGATTTTTATATTTTCATAGAATCAACTCATATGTAATACTGTGTGTGTATTTGTGATATATTGTCTATTAACATGAAAAGGATATCTCCCTATTTTAAGCACTCCTCCCTCCCTTCCTCTAACTTGCAGAACAGTAGGGGATCCCTATTGTGACTATAAAACAACTATATTTTAGGTTGCACATTCTAAAGCTGTCTTCCTGTTCTCTTTGCCCCGTATGTGCCTTGTTGTGAGAACAGCTGTATAGGTGTGCTGAATAGGAGCTAGTTTTAGGGATACTCCTGATTGGGTGCTCTTGAATGTTTTCCTGCTGTCTCTATTTAAACCTGCTCAGCCGCTAACTGGTGCCTGAGCATTTTGTACTTTCTGTTGTCACAGTTGATCTCCATGTTAATATGTTTCACTGTGTACAAACCTGGCTTGCTTGCATTTGACCTTGACCTTGGTTTTGTTACTTGTTTATAGACATGTGCTGCCCGGACCTCTGAGTTGTATAATAAATTTGATCTGAACCAGCAATGACCTTGACCTCTATGTGATCACTGTGTGTTTAGTCAGCACTGCAACTGTTTGCAGAGGGTCTCCATAAGACTTTGTGCCTCAATTTAGCCTGCTCTTATTGATAGCATATCTCCCAACTGTCCTGACTTGCGGGCCCCAGTGTTATGTAGGGGTAAAAGTTGGGTGGGAGCACTGTACCATTGCTCTGTGTGTGAATACAATAGATGACCTGCGATGTGAGTGGCATCTTTTTACACTCAAGGGAGAACCTGGGGATCCCCGCACATTGATGGAAACTGGGTTTGCCACAAGGTCATGCCCCTCCACAAAGAGGCTCCGCTCCTTTTCCGCAGTGCACGCTTATCTCGTGTTCATATTACGCTATGTTGGGAGGTATGTGATAGCATCATACTGCGTCTGGTACTTTTTGTTACTGTGACATCCAGCATTCTGACTTGCAAATTATGAACAGCCCATAATCAGATAACTGCCTTGTTGGGTAAAGACATCACTACCCCTTTCACACCGCACAAATAACCTGGTATCGACCGGTATATTGCCTGGTCGACACAGGTCGGTGTGCGGTGTGAAAGGGGCCTTGGTCGAATTCCCGGGGCGCCTGACCCAGTAATTCAACCCAGGAATAAAGCAGGGTTATTCCCGCGTTGAATACAGGGTCAGGTGCAGTGTGAATGGTCGCCCACCCCCGATGCCGGCTCCTCCCTCCGCCGCTATGGCAACCCGACCGGGCATATTGCCGGGTCATGGATGCAGTGTGAAAGGTCCAATGCCGGATCCCACCCAGGAAGGACCCATTTCCAATTACCGGGTGGGACCCTGCATTCCGATCTGAAAGGGGTACTAGTTAGGCAGCTTTCCAATAACTTACTTTTTTTTCTGAAGAATTCAGCATCCAGGAATGTACATCGTTAGAGCACTAGGGATCCCCAGAATGTCAGAGAAATCTTTTGTCCAAAATTTACTGTGAATAAACAAAAAAGCACTTTATAATGTTTCATAGTAACTAAGTCACTGTTCTCCTGGAGTCTGGGAATTATTGTTCATTACATTTGATAAAGAAAAAAAAAAGAAAAAATATTGAACTTTCACAAGAAAGGGAACCTATTATTCCCCTTCACTGTAAAAAGTATGATTAAAAAAATTCAGTTCACTTTTAAAATTCCATTTAGTGGTTGGAGAATAACATTTCAATTTATTATAATCCATACCTCCCAACATGACCCTCTCCAGGAGGGACAGAATGCTCTGCTCCTAGACTTTTCTCTTAATTTATGTTTGCAATCACCTGCGCTAAAACACCTTTCTTATCCATTCACCTGTCCAAAACAGGTGCTGCCAATCGCAAATTAAGAAAAAAGTCCAGGAACAGAGCATTTTGTCCCTCATGGAGAGGGTCATGTTAGGAGGTATGTAATCATCCATTAGATATTAAACAAGGTTAGCTAAAAAGCTTTGGTATTGCTTACAGTGGATCTAGACCGCAGGTTAGATGTAACATTATACAGTAGTTAACACATACATAAAAATGTGTTAATTGCTTGGCAAATGTTGTAAAAATATTACCAAAAAATAGTTCTAAATATTGAAAGGGCCAAAATGACAAACATATAAAAAGAGTAAGTTAATTACAGAAATTGATGAAAACCTTGGAAAATTAATTGCATTCAAAGGGCGGAATTCAATTGTTATATCAAGCCCGATCTCCCGTCTAAAGTGGCGGGATATCGCAGGGTGATATTCAATTGATCTTTTTTGTTGCGCATATCGTACCCATAGCAGTTGCGTTTATCCGCATAAAGTCCCATTTATGCTCCCAAATGGGGCACTTTACGCACATTTTAGCTTGCCAACCCCGGGGGTGCGAGCTGAAATGCAGGTGCCGGCAGCATTGTGCCCAAATGGAGCTAGAATTGAATAGCTCTATTTGGGCGCCATCTAATGGCTGGGGAAAAAAACAATAGAATTTCACCCAAAGGGTCTTATTCAGGTTTGTTAGCAAACCAAAGAACCACACTAATGGCCAAATCCATGTTGCACTGCAGCTGGGGCAGATGTAACATGTGCAGAGAGAGTTAGATTTCGGTGGGTGTGTTCAAACTAAAACCTAAATTGCAGTGTTAAAATAAGGAAGCACAGAAACAATATAATCCACCCAAATCTAAATCTCTTTGCACATGTTACATCTTCCCCACCTGTGCAACATGGTTTTGCCCATTAGTGTGCTTATATGGTTTGCTTATAAACCTGAATAACCCCCAAAGTTCCTTATCTATATAATCACAATCCAGCATCTGGGCAGGATGTATCAACATACATCACCGCCCTCGCCGCCTATCGCAGCAATGTTGATCGCATATGTACTAACATATGCGATCAATATCGCAATGCGGTGGAGGCCCCCCGCGATACCTGTGAGGTGGTGTGCGGGGGGGTTCCGTCACCTCCCCGGTATCTTCATCCATCTGCTCCCCTGCTGGGAAGCAGGCAGCAGGCTGTCCCTGGCGCCTCCTCCTCCCCCCTGCAGCCGGAAGGACCTACGGCTGCGTTGCTAGGGGTAGGAGGAGATTACCTTCCGGGTCCAGGCTTCCTGGAGGAAGGTATGCGGGGGGGGGGGGGGGGGTTCGGCGTCTGCGGCGGCCGGCAAAAAGAAGCCCATAGGCTTCTATAGGGTATCACCATCCAGAGATGGCGATACCCTCATTGGGGGAAACACGGCAGTCGGGTGATAGTACATACGAAAATGCGATAAAACCACCCAAAACGGGGGTTTTATCGCATTTTCCCTGTAGTACATCCCGCCCTCTGTGTTTACAGTTTCCTTTTTACTGAATTGTGCTTGTTTGGATGCACGATGCTAAAGGATAAAAAGCATTTTAATGTCGCAAGGATTTATTGCCAAACAGCATAACTGACATCATATCTAGGTTATTTGCCTTGGCTGAATGTTTGGGCATTTTTTTACCAAATATAACCAGCGTGCTGTTGAGTGGATGTTGCTAAGGCAACATATTACTTTTGCCAGTTGTTGTGGAGAACTGTATGTCCCAGTAAGTCAACAGCAGGGCATGCTGGGATATACTGGCAGGTTTACAACAGGTTTCCTTACTTGATAGCTAAAATGACAGGTTATATGTTCTCCCCATCTGTGTGGGTTTTCCTCCAAGTGCTCGTTTCAACATATGGGCCCTCATTCCGAGTTGTTCGCTCGGTATTTTTCATCGCATCGCAGTGAAAATCCGCTTAGTACGCATGCGCAATGTTCGCACTGCGACTGCGCCAAGTAACTTTACTATGATGAAAGTATTTTTACTCACGGCTTTTTATTCGCTCCGGCGATCGTAATGTGATTGACAGGAAATGGGTGTTACTGGGCGGAAACACGGCGTTTCAGGGGCGTGTGGCTGAAAACGCTACCGTTTCCGGAAAAAACGCAGGAGTGGCCGGGGAAACGGTGGGAGTGCCTGGGCGAACGCTGGGTGTGTTTGTGACGTCAACCAGGAACGACAAGCACTGAAATGATCGCACAGGCAGAGTAAGTCTGAAGCTACTCTGAAACTGCTAAGTAGTTAGTAATCGCAATATTGCGAATACATCGGTCGCAATTTTAAGAAGCTAAGATTCACTCCCAGTAGGCGGCGGCTTAGCGTGTGTAACTCTGCTAAAATCGCCTTGCGACCGATCAACTCGGAATGAGGGCCCTGGTCCAAATAAATTACTGGAATGGTAACTGACGTGTAACTAAATTGGCACCTGTGGTAGGGAAGTTATGGGACCCACACACGGTGCTATTCGTGCTAGGTGAGATTTGAGCCTATACAATGTGTGCTATGCGATTTGGACTAAGGGGAATATGTACTAAGCAGTGAAAAGGGCAAATAAATGAGCCAGTGGAGAAGTTACATGGCAACCAATCGGCATTGAAGTAACATTTATAATTTGCATACTTACAAATTATACAGAGCAGCTGATTGGTTGCCATGAGCAACTTCTCCACTGGCTCACTTCTCCACGCTTATCACTGCTTAGTGCATTTCCCCCATAGTGGGGTATGCTATTTGATCTACATGTTATCTGAACTACATCCAGTTTTGAATACACTACAATGTACTCTGTGTGCTGAAAAATACCTACCTGCACATACTATTTTGCCTTGAGATATGAACTAGATGGGTGCGCGCATCGCATCGCAAGGGACAATGGGGGTCATTCCGAGTTGTTTGCTCGTTATATTTTTCTCGCAACGGAGCGATTAGTCGCTAATGCGCATGCGCAATGTCCGCAGTGCGACTGCGCCAAGTAAATTTGCTATGCAGTTAGGTATTTTACTCACGGCATTACGAGGTTTTTTCTTCGTTCTGGTGATCGTAATGTGATTGACAGGAAGTGGGTGTTTCTGGGCGGAAACTGGCCGTTTTATGGGTGTGTGCGAAAAAACGCTACCGTTTCTGGGAAAAACGCGGGAGTGGCTGGAGAAACGGAGGAGTGTCTGGGCGAACGCTGGGAGTGTTTGTGACGTCAAACCAGGAACGAAACTGACTGAACTGATCGCAGTTGCCGAGTAAGTCTGGAGCTACTCAGAAACTGCTAAGAAGTGTCTATTCGCAATTCTGCTAATCTTTCGTTCGCAATTTTGATAAGCTAAGATTCACTCCCAGAAGCGGTGGCTTAGCGTGTGCAAAGCTGCTAAAAGCAGCTTGCGAGCGAACAACTCGGAATGAGGGCCAATACACACTGTGCTATTTGAACTAGATGCAATGCTATTTGAACTAAAAAGTTCAAATAACATGCAATAATTGCACTGTGTGTGGGTATCATTAGATTTTAAACTCCACTGGGGCAGTGTCTGATGTGAAAGAATAAACATTTGCCATACTGCGCAGCATAATATGTTATCATTATATAAACAAACGAAAAAATAATAAGTTAGTGCTTACTATTTTCTCTCTGCTCTGTAATGAGTTTAGGCTAAAAATAACTGCTCTTTCTCTTGTGTAAGCAATCTTTAAGGGATGAAATGTTGCAGACAAAACTGCAGTCTGGAACAGTTCATCTGGTAGCACATACAGAGTCTCAAATTACCTATTTATTACCACTCTGTAGAACCGTCACAAAATATTAGGCAAAGAGAGCATTAAGGGGGGTACACACGGAGAGATCAGTGCTTAATTTCTAAGCAATCTGACTAGATTGCTTAGAAGTTAAGCATGTATCTCTCTGTGTGTATGCCGCACAACGATAGCGATGCGCGGCCCCGTGCGGCGCTATCGCCGGTGCTGGATTGGCCACTGGGTGAAATGAGCGCCCCCCCCCCCTCACTCAGCAAACATTGCACTGAGTGCTGAGCGGGGGAGACATGTGTGCTGAGCGGTCTGTGATAGATCGCTCAGTACACATCTCTGGGGAAATCTCCCCGTGTGTACTGGCCTTAAAGGGGGGTACTCACGGAACGATAATATAAACAATCTGACTAGATTGCTTAGATTTTAAGCATGATCGCTCCGTGTGTACCCCCCACAGCTATAGCGAGGCACAGCCCCGCGCATCGCTATCGCTGCTGCTAGATTGGCCTGCATGCATGCTCAATCTAGCAGGCCGCTCATTTCACCCACTGTGTGAAATGAGCGGCCCCCCCGCTCCCCCCGCTCACTCAGCACACATCTCTCCCTAGATCTGCCCGTGAATACGGGCCTTTAGAATATCAATCATTCAATAGATTTTAGCGTAGATATTAGCAAAAGCTGCTATGGTATGGCGCCAGAGCCATACCTAGGAATGTGCGATCTATGTATTGCCCAGTGCACAATACACCTGTCTCTGGCTTGTGTGGTGACTGGAAATGAGTAGTATGGTTTGCCGGCGGTCGGGGTCCTGGCTCGTTGCGCTCATCACGCTGCGGGCATGGTTGCGCACTATGCGCGCCACTCTATCTATTCTCCCCCCAGGGGGGTCGTGGACCCCCAAGAGGGAGAAAAGATGTTGGTATGCTGGCAGTCGGGATTCCGGCGCTAGTATGGTGGTCGCCAGGAGCCGGCCGCCGGCAACCTGAAGACCACCCGACACACCCTAGCCATCTCTTCTGTGATTCATGATTTCGCATGTGCTGGGGGTGGCGGGGACCAGCCCATGGTGCAGAAGGGCCCAGATATGGGGGACGATTCAAATGTTCCACGCGACACCTGCTGTGCGTCTAAACGAAGGGGTATTTATCAGAGCAATTTAATTGTTGCTCTGATCAGATGCACATTAGCAGACATATTTTCTCACAGCCTCTATCACCCCTGTCTGTCTGCCCTTCCCCTTTAGAATGTAAGCTCTCACGAGCAGGGCCCTCTCCCCTCATGTGCTTTTCATTCTCTTACTTAAACCATCTTCTACTCCATACTCCCTTCGAAGGCACCAAATCTCTCAGTTTTCTGCCACCCTAATACTTCTTTCAGTGTCGTCTGCTGAAGCAGATATGTTTATAGGGGATCCGGTCTCTAGGTCAACAAGAGTTAGGTTGACAGTGTCTAGGTCGACCACTATTGGTCGACAGTAAATAGGTCGACATGGTTTCTAGTTCGACAGGGACTCCAGGTCGACGTGTACTAGGTCGACATGACAAAAGGTTGACATGAGTTTTTTTTTTAAAAATTACACTTTTTCATACTTTACGATCCACGTGGACTACAATTGGGAACGGTAACCTGTGCCGTGCACAGCGGTAGCGGAGTGAAGCACCTTGCCCGAAGCTTCGCTCGCCACGCGAGGGGACACGGTGCACTAATTGGGGTTCCCCGTCACTCTACGAAGAAAACGACACCACAAAAATGGAAAAAACTCATGTCAACCTTTTTTCATATCGACCTAGAGTCCCTGTTAACCTAGAAACCATGTCGACCTACTTACTGTCAACCAATAGTGGTCAACCTAGACACTGTCAGAACACGGGGTGTGGATTGCTGTCTCATCACTGGAACACTGTGTGGATAGGGCAGGGGTGACCAACCAATCAGAGAGAGAGAGCCAAAGAGCAGACACGGCACGTTCGCAAAAATGGGGCACGGTCTTGAAAAAGCCACGTCCACATAAAATATACTGAAAAGGCTACATCCACATAAAATACACTGAAACAGCAACATCCACATACAATACATTAAAAATGCCATATTCACATAATACACTTCAGCCTACCACCCCAAGCCGCTGGGTTAAGGTGAGGAATCCAGGAGCTTAATCGCTTAGCAGAATATTACCTGATGCCCCCAAACCTCCCAACCCTGACCCCACCTTCTCAGTAATAGAGTTGTAACCTAGGGACTCATCAAATCCAGACTCACAATGAAAACGATAAAAAAGTTAAAAATAGACTGTTGACATACCACACCACTGCTAAGGCTGCTTGCTGCACTGCCAGTCAGTTGTTGTAAAGCTCTCCCTCATCATGGGTGGGACTCATGGGTGGATATTCAATTGTTTGTAAAGTCAGTTGGGAGTCTGTTTTTTCCTATCTAATAGACAGAATTCTCCCCATGGACTGCCACAGCCAGCCAGGTAGGGTGCCTGTGTAGTGACTGGAGTCGAAAAGCGATGGTGCTGCTTCCTAAAGCCAACTCAGTTCCCGGCAGTTATTCCTGCTTGGCTGTCTGCTCCTATTTTTAGGTGGTCCAGGCTGCAGTGGCACGGACTAACAAGGAAGGGCAGGCGCCAGTGTCATAACGTCACAGCATCACATCACAGAGCATCACATCTCAGACCGGACCAAGTGATGGGGGTAGCCGGAAGTAAGGGGGCGTGGCTAGTTATGATGTGGGAGGCTGGCTGGCGCAGTCAATTTAAAAATGTCTATTAGCTGCATATTCAGTATCAAGGAGTATGAGAGCCACATTCAATTAAAGAAAGAGCCGCATGTGGCTTGAGAGCCATGAGTTGGCCACCGCTGTCCTAGGGGGGGTGGTAGTCATGTGACCGCCGGTCGGCTGACCGACAGTCACATGACCTCCTCCGTGAGCCGACGGCTCACTATCCCGTTGGTCGGCATGCCGACCAACAGGGACTATTTCCACTCGTGGGTGTCCACGACACCCATAGAGTGGGAATAGAACCCGTGGCGACCGCAGGTCGCCACCGAGCCCGCAAGGGGCTTGCTGCACTCACCCCTCCCCGCCGGGATCCCGGCGTCGGTATGCTGCCGGGATCCCGGCGTCGGTAAGGTGACCGGCGGTCAGGAGACCGCCGGTCACCCATACTACACCCCCTAGGGGTTTAAGTAATTAACCTGATGATTAAGTTACCATTAAAGTGATATTGGTTTGTTCTTCTGAAGGCTTGCCACCTAGCAACAGCAAGAAAGAAAAGGCGACAAGCCCCCAAAGTTATGCTGAAAGTTATTAAAGTGGTAAAAAAAAAATCACTTCCCTGCTGACCAATAAAGAGCAGCTGCACGCATGTGCAGAACGAGGGATTTGTGCAGCTGTAGCCAGTTTCCAGATTTTCTCAGTCTCTGTCACAGACACACTGCAGTTTTCTTCATTAAAAGTGCTAATGGACCTCAGAAAGTCCAACATAGGGGTCATTCTGACCTGTTCGCTCGCTGCTTTTTATCGCAGCCGAGCGAACGGGTACCCACTGCGCATGCGCCGGCGCCGTAGTGCACTACGGCGCATGCCAGACGGCTGAAGGCCGTAGCTGGGCTGCGATCGCCTCTGCCTGAGGCGATGGACGGGAGGGGCGGAACGGCGGCGTTTGGCCGCCGTTTCGTGGGCACGGTCCAGCCAAAGCAGGCGTGGCCGGACCGTGCGGGGATCGACGAGTAGCTCCCGTCCAGCACGCTAAAGCTGCGCTGGCCGGGAGCTACTCTTGAAGTGCAAAGGCATTGCCGCTGTGTGATTACTTTGCACTTCTGCGGGGGGGGGGGGGGGGGGGGCGGCACTGACATGCCTCGTGCTGGGCGTCCCCCCGCATATCAGTGTGAATGATCGTAGCTGTGCTAAATTTAGCACAGCTACGATCATCTCGGAATGACCCCCACAAAACATAGTGGTTAATCCAGTTAGTTGCTAGATGCAAGTTGTGAGATGTTACATGAAGGTCACAGACATTTGCACGAATGTGCACTCCCAAGAATTCTTCAAATTAAAAATGCCTATTTGTGGTACTCACAGCGGAGGTTTGCGATTTGTCAGCCATATACAATGTGAGCGAAGTGCATGAAAAAGTGGGGAGACCTTCCTGGACCCCCCCAAGAATAACAATTTTGTTTGCAGAATCATACAGAAGGCTGTTAGTGGTCATAAGGAAAGTACTGGGAGATTTTTAAATGGTGTTAAATGGCTCGTTTGTGCATTTAAAAAAAAAAAGTACAAATATGATAACAAGACAAACTTTTTTGTTTACTTTCATGTGAAAAATGAAAAAAAAAAAAGTAGGAAAAAAGATGCTGTAGTGGTAATTTGAGGTGACTAAAAGAATGATAAAAAGCAATTATTAAAAAAAAACTAAATTTGGGGTGCAAAAGCTATGAAAAAGATGATTTTGATGTAGTTTGAGGCCAATTTTTTTAACACCCCCCCCCCCCCAAAAATTTTTTTTTTTTACATGTATTTATTGGACTAATTAAGCTAAGTAGAGACTTCCAATTACATAATAAGTCATTGGGAGGGTGTCCAAGGGGTTCCACACAGTTTCCTGACATTTTAACTTTAAAATAAGGAATTTCCCTACAGTCTCTCTCCCTCAGTGAGGTGCAAACAGAAAAATGTGCATTTACTCTGCCTTGCTCAGTGCAAGTTTCTAATTGGATTGCAAAATATAAATTGCTGAGAAAATGACAAATTCCCAACATCTAATTCACACATAATTGGCTTGACCCCATAGTATTCCCTCCTCAACCTCTTCCTCAGAGGAATTAGTTATTAGGAGAAAAAACTAAATTTCTATAAATTCTCTGGAAGAGGATTCAATTTAAGATTCTGAGGTAAATTCTAATTCAGACTACTCATGGAAGCCTGTTCAGGCAAAAAAGTTTCATTCCCTGGTATCAGGCAAGAAAAACTTTTCTGACGCAGACAAACCAGTTCTGCCTGTAGTAGGCATAACTCCTCTGCCCATAGCAGGCACAGTTCAGCAAAAGGGTCCCCACACTATTATCCAGCAGCAGGTCCCTCATCCTAACACCCTCCATCTGCTACTAGAGGAGATTGTTAGATCTGCAGCATCATCTAAATGGGGAGAGAAAAGCGAGCTGCCCGATGGCCGACACAGCCGGTGGGCGACCTGGCGGCGAGGAGGGAGGTGACTCCCCCCATCACCCAGCTCCATAGCAGTGCAAGCTAATATGGACGAGATTGTCCCTATTGGCCTGCATGCATAAGCGACCCGGCACCAACGATGAACGAGCGCGGGCCGCGCATCATTCATTGTTGGTGCCTACACACTGAACGATATGAACGAGAACGTTCATATTGTTCACTGAAATCTTTAGATGTGTAGGACCCATTACACTCCATTGCACGCTGACTTTGTGGCAAACTCAGTACAGTGCAATATATATACAGTATATAATATGTGCCCTTTCGGAGCTGACTGATTAACCAACTAACAAATATAACTTTCCAGATACTCTAAATATTTTAAGACTCAAGGTCCATACACACTTAACGATAAAATGAGCGACGTCGCTCATTTTATCGTCAAGTGTGTATACCGCCAGCAACGACCGATGCGCGGCCCCTTGGGTCGGCAACGATCGTCGCTGTCGGTAGGGCATGCATGAAGGATGTGGACTGTCGTCCACGACCTTCATGTAGGGCTGGCGGGGGCGCGACGTCACTGAGCGATATGAGCGGTCATATCGCTCAGTGTGTACAGTCGGCCGCCGACCGGCCGGCCCGGGAGGGGGAAACATTAGACGATGTCGCTCACAGAGCGACATCGTCTAATGTGTATGGACCTTCAGAGCAAAATATTTTAGAACGAGCAGCAAAACTAGTTTATGAGAGATTGTTAATGCCACATCTACACAATATTACAGTCCTTCTCTGCCTAGACAACCTGATCGCAGCATCCTACATAAACCAACTGGAAGGAACTCATTCCATTTTCCAGGCCCATCACACCAAAATACATCACTACATGGGACACAGATCCGCTCTTATCTTTTCTCTCATCGATATCTTCCAGCTCAGATATAGTGGCTGTTTCAAAGAAACTAGCCTCCCTCTTAGCATTTTCTGCTGGAGGAGTAAAACTCACCTTAATTGATATTTGTGATCCCTGATGAATCCCCCCCCCCCCAATATGATTACCATACGATTCCTAAAGGTCACACAAAAAAGGTCTCATCTACACATTTCTTCAGTAGAATTTGATATTACCAATGATAATGAGCAGCTGAACCTTGGTATAGTATCTGCCCTTCTAGCAATCTGTACTTACTGTAACTTACCCATCAAGATATTAATCAATTATTAATTAAATTTAAAAAGCCTTATTGCATTGCCAGACCCTCCACTGTTAGAGGCTGGTTTGTTTGTACTATAAGGGAAGCAGGTATTGATATTGATATCTGTAGAGGACACTCATTACGAGGTGCCATGGCTACACAAGCATCTTCTAAAGGGTTACCATTACAAACTATCAGGCGCGCGGCACGCTGGTGATCAGAACACATCTTACTGGAGACTTAGTGGACTATTCAAATGTTCTTTAGTGATAATTAAAGGGCGCCCATTGTTGCTATTCAATTGTTCTGGGTGAGCTGAAATGTGACTTCTGCTGCTAATGGGCATCCGATCGGAGTGACATTTGAATAGCTCCGATAGACGCCCATTAGTATTCCTCGCCTCGCAAACATTTGAATAGCCCCCCTAGTGATCAAGACAAGATTAGGTTTCTCAGAGCAACCTCCAGGTGTGTGGTAGTCTACCCCACTAGCTGTTGCTAGGTGGCAAGCCTCTGGAAGAATAAACTGTTGTTTACAGTAATCTTTGACCTGCAAACTGTATTTGTTCTAGAGAATGTGATTGCCACCTAGCAACAGCAACCATCCCTCACACCCTATCAGGGGCGGAAGTCCCGGAGGCAGCGGAGTCGGCTGCCGCCGGGCTCCTAGCCTGAAGAGGGCGCCTCGCAGCGCCCACTGACTTTACACAGATTGACATGCGGACGAGCGTCCGCATGTCAATCTGCGGTCTCCCTCCCTGCTGTGTTGGAGGGACACGGAGCGCATAGAGCGTCTCTCCTGTGTCCCTCCTTGGCTCTCTCCCCCGGCTGTCTAATACAGGAAGTGCCGTTCGTGAGCTCTGATTGGCTCACGAACCGGCACTTCCTGTATTAGACTAGCCGGGGGAGAGAGCCAGGGAGGGACACAGGAGAGACGCTCTATGCGCTCCGTGTCCCTCCAACACAAGGAGGGGGGCAGGCACTGGGGGCATATACCTGGCACTGGGGGGCATATACCTGGCACGAGGGGGAGGGGAGACCTGGCACTGGGGGGCATATACCTGGCACTGGGGGGCATATACCTGGCACTGTGGGGGAAGACCTGGCACTGGGGGGCATATACCTGGCACTGGGGGGCATATACCTGGCACTGGGGGTGAAGAACTGGCACTGGGGGGCATACACCTGGCACTGGGGGGCATATACCTGGCACTGTGGGGGAAGACCTGGCACTGGGGGGCATATACCTGGCACTGGGGCGGGGAGCATATGTGGCACTGGGGAGAGGGATATATTTGGCACTGGGGGCATATACCTGGCACTGTGGGGGAAGATCTGGCACTGGGGGCATATACCTGGCCCTGTGGGGGAATATCTGGCACTGGGGGCATATACCTGGCACTGGGTGCATATACCTGGCCCTGTGGGGGAATATCTGGCACTGGGGGCATATACCTGGCACTGTGGGGGGAAGATCTGGCACTGGGGGCATATACCTGGCCCTGTGGGGGAATATCTGGCACTGGGGGCATACACCTGGCACTGTGGGGGAAGATCTGGCACTGGGGGCATATACCTGGCCCTGTGGGGGGAATATCTGGCACTGGGGGCATATGCCTGGCACTGTGGAGGAATATCAGGCACTGGGGGCATATAGCTGGCACTGTGGGGGAGTAGGCACTGAGGGGGCATATGTGGCACTGTGGTGGAATATTTGGCACTGGGGGGAGCAGGCACTGAGGGGGCATATGTGGCACGGGGGGGGGTATATTTGGCACTGGGGGCATGTACCTGGCACTGGAGGCATATACCTGACACTGTGGGGGAATATCTGGCACTGGGGGCATATGTGGCACTGGGAGCACGGCCCTAGCAACAAGCACTACCCCCTAGCAACGAGCATGACACCCAGTGCATGAACCCCCTGGCAACGAGCATGACACCCTGAGCATGAAATCCCCTGGCACCGTGCATGGAACCGCTGGCAACGAGCATGACACCCAGTGCATGAAACCCCTGGCAACGAGCATGACACCTTGAGCATGAAAACCCCTGGCACCGTGCATAGAACCAAGAGCATGAAACCCCTGGCAACGAGCAGGTAATTTAAAAGTAATTAGAAGCCTTACTGTAGAACTTAATGTGTAATGGGCATTACGGTGTGTGGCATAATGTATCACGGACATTGCGGTGTGTGTCATAATGTGTCGGGCATTACGGTGTATGGTATACTATATCGCGGGCATTGTGATATGTGGTATAATGTCTCAGGCTCATTGTGGTGTGTGTTATACTGTGTCAAAGACATTGTATGTGCTATAATGTATCAAGGGCATTGCAGTGTGTAGCATAATGTATAACGGGCATTGCGATTCCTGTCATAGTGTGTCGGGGGCATTACGGTGTGTGGCATAATGTGTTGTGGGCATTATAGTGTGTGCATATTGTGTCATGTGCATTATTGTGTGTGGCATAATGTCTAAGGGCCACTGCAGTATGTGGCATAATGTATACTGGGCATTACTATAAGGAGGAAAAATTACAAATAATGTAAGGGGCATGAATCAGGATTATTTTTTTTTCCCGTCTGGGCGTGCAGGTTGGAAAACTGGGGTATAACGCAGTCTTTTCCTGCAATGTCACGCCCCTTTATGGTAAGCCACGCCCATCCCAGCGAAGCCACACACTCTATACTGCCAATTATGGAGGGGGGGGGGGGGGCAAATAATGTTTTGGCTTGGGGGAGAAAAATTTCTAGTTACGTCACTGAACTGACTCATTCCTGTAAACCGCCACCACAGCGCAAACCCCAGGAGAGTACGCTGGTGCGCGCCTGCTGTGGGAGGTAGGAGAAGAGCTGCTGCTACCGTTGCCCCGCTGCTGTGGGGAAGGGGGGGACGGGATTGATGGACACACGTGCGAGGCGGAGTTTAAGAGCTGGTACCACGCTTGCCTTGTATTCCACTTCCTAATTGCGCTCTGCCTCCGGTAATTGGGGAGGAGAGAAGAGCCTTCTTTCACTACACAAGGTATCCATCTATGCTCCCTTTCTCCCTGTATAAGTGCACTGCCAGTATACTGTATGTATGTTTGTGTATATATAGATAGAGGTAGGGTCTGGCACAGCCACATAATAGACTAATACATTGGGTGCCCTCACAGCAAAGTAGTTTAGCAAAATAGAGGTGGTGCGGCACTCCAATGATTTGCACACTGACAACAATTGAAGTAGTGCAACGTTTCAATGCCCGTTTAATGAATCTGCATTTTTGTCATATATACAATGACCCCCATTCTGCCTCATCCCGTCCTCCAGACCTCTGTTACTCCATCTGACCCCCCCCCCATTTGCCAAGTCCTTCTGCCCGCCCGCGACCATCCCTCCCCATCTTCCTCCCATAATTAATTGTCCTCCCGCAGGGAATACATATGTTTTACCGACAGACAGGCAAAGAATAGCTCTCACCGCAAGAGCTGTCCTTTGGAAATTTCTTCATGCATACGCCATTATGCTTGCAAAGAATGGCAGGATATATATATATATATATAAATATATATATATAGCCTGCAGGATCAATATTGGTGTGGTGTGTGTGTATGTATGTGTATGTGTATATATATATATATATAATTTTATTTTTTTGCCTCTATATAGGGGGGCACCTGTATTTATATTGCCTCCGGGCGTCTAGGACGAACTTACGCCACTGCACCCTATAGTTGTTTTCTGTTGGTGACTCTTCGAATTGTGCACAAAATAACTTACTGCTACTAAAGACTCTTACAAATTCACACTTATTTATTACTTGGAATGTTCACCTTCTTTGTATCTCAGGAATATTAGTTACTGTAGAAAATTGCCACCTCACTCATCTGGGAACTCTGTTACTATTCTAACAGTATACTTTGTTGCAGTACTGATATTCATTCTCCAACTTGCTACTTATAATTGTTCAGATGTTCATTATAAACAGATTAGTTACCTATTACAAATACATCTACTACTTTTAATAACAAATAAATCATTCTTATTACAATTCTATAGTACAAGGGAAAAATGATTGCCATCAGTAATAACCATTTCAGACTTAAAACCTCAGCCTTAACCCTTCTTGGAGTCGGGGACACTGAGCATGGTTGAAGCCAGGGGTTTCTGTATTTACTCTGTTCACACATGGGTGAAGAGCCGGATTATTCCCGGGGCATCACTCTTTACAGCGGACCCAGGTCTTCTGCCTAGCAGTGGATGTTTAGAGATGATGCCATATTGCGGTATCCAATTAGGGTCTGTGTCCATTGGCTGATAATGGACCTACGATCGTGCGGAAACATATGGGATCGGGGATAAGTCCCCGATCCCATGTGTTATCGCGGCTCCGGTAGCCGCTTTATTGCGGATTATGCGATAAGTGCCGGCATCGGGGGCGGGAAGCGGCAAATCGGATAGTCCCTGGCGATACAAATAATTAGATAACCCCTCAGAGTAAACTCTCTTACCTTCAACAGAACAGTTTTCCGTCTCTGTGCACCACCATAGCATGGCCATGTGCAAAGACCAGTTCAGAGTTATTTGAAGTGATTGAACTACAACTTTAAAACTTTAAAGTAAATGGTTGCCTTATGTAAATTGTAGGTACCTGAACCCCTACTTACGGTTGTGAAGTGCTGGCCATTATGGGAAGCTGTTGATAGTAACAACACAGAAATATATGTGTAGGAGTATTCAGTTGCTAAGCTTTGTGGCATTGAATTACATTGCCTGTAATGTGTGATGCATATTTTGGCATCATTTAGAATGTGTTTTAATGTTGCATTGTTGCTTTCCTGATTGTGTTAAAGACTAAACAGAGTTTACTAGTGAGGATGTTATCCAGAGTAATGTGTGTGTGTGTGTGTGTGTGTGTGTGTGTGTGTGTGTGTGTGTGTGTGTTTTGGTTGCCTTCACCTCTCTGCCAGGAAAGATAGAAACAGCACCCCTGTCACAATCCTACAAACCTGCCTGATCCATTGGACACCGAAGGTCGGTGTTACACCCGGCTGACATGGCATGCACATGACCTTCACTTTCGAGCTGCCATTCTGCGCAAGCGTGCAGCTGTTTTTTGATCAGCCGAAAAGTGATTTTTTTTTTTTATTATTACTTTCCCTACTTTCAGCATACCTTCAGTAGCTTGCCATCTTTGCCCGCTAGCTGTTACTAGGTGACAATCCTATTCCCTAGAACAATTACAGTTTGCAGGTCAGATTATTGTACACTACGGTATTGCAACCTTAAACATGATAAAGATAAAGGTGTTCCCTGTTATCTTGTCTGTGTGATCCTGAGCCATAAAAGTACCTTGGGGTCTCCAGGGTTCCCATCTGTAACACCCAGGTACTTCCCATCTGTAACACTTAGGTACTTCCCATCTGTAACACCCAGGTACTTCACAGTACACTTCAATGTTTTTATACCTCTAATAATAGTTCCCGTGAAGGTTATCTTTATGGTTGCTGTTGCACTACACCTTTGTGATAAGAGTACATGTAACTGGTCTCACAATCCTATACAGCTGTGTACCCCTGATCAAAGGGCATGTTTCACTGGATCTGTGAAAGTGAAGAGAAAGTCAACATAACCTCTGCAGAACACAGAGCTAACCAGTATATATCCTTAATTATGTAAGTGCCAATTGAATCTATCCACCTCTTAATACAGAGATAATTATGTTCTCTTTACTACAGGGGGAACTCAGAATAACCAAAAATGACAGGTGGATTAGAGTGACAGAGCATACCACATGGGATGGCCATCATTAATCATTAATTACCTCCCCCCCTTCCTGGAAACAGTTTTAGCGCCTTTGTAGAATGATGCTTAAGCAAAATTATGTGATTTATCCCAGCTGTTGTAAAGAACTGCAGGTCCCAGCATGTTCTTGGAGGGCACTGCTGGCTGGCATCACGTAAGCGAGTACCTATACTTCTGTATATGTTAAAGCACAATTACTATGTATTTACACAATTTAGAGATTGAAAAAATAAACCAGTAAATGTGTTCAAAGGTGTGGGCTATCTTCCAGTGGATTCAGTGTTACCTAAATGTTTCTTGATTGGCATTTTCAGTCAGAGACATCATTAAGAAATGAAGGCTAAAGCCAGGTACATACCTGCACGATGTTGGGGCAATTTGCCGTTTCATAACAACAAATAGTCTACATCATGCAGCGTGTACGCATGATTGTGTGGTCCCACGGGTTGTTAGCGACATCTTTTGGTTGGCCCTGCTGCAGAAGATATTGCTAGTGACCCAGTGCAGTGTATTGAAGGGTGGAACGATATATCGTTCTGTCCTTCATATGTGTATGGCCAATCGCCTCTGCTCTGGGCTGAAGGGAATTTTGCCTGACCCTCGCGACAATTGGCCTAGTACAGTATGTAGCCGGCATCAGTAAACTGTTCAAACAAAGATGTGCAATAACCAGAAACACATCTTATGGAATTACTTATAAGCTAGTCAGATACAGAGTGAGATAAAGTTCCTATTGGGCCCTTGGCAAGATAGCAGTTTTGGGTACCCCTCCTTTGATCAATTCATACCACTATTTAATATATACTGTATGTCCCCAATATTGTTTCTTCCTGATGTTGATCACTATATGCAGCTCAAACCAATATCATACATCTGTTATATAGTGATCACACAGATCACAGCCACTCCAATATCACACACCAGATACTAACTGATCACTATGCACATCTAACACTGATATCACACACCAGATAATCACTGATCACTATGCACATCTAACACTGATATCACACACCAGATAATCACTGATCACTATACTCATCTAACACTGATATCACACGCCATTTACTCGCTGATCACTATGTACATCTAACACTGATATCACACACCAGATAATCACTGATCACTATGCACATCTAACACTGATATCACACACCAGATAATCACTGATCACTATACTCATCTAACACTGATATCACACGCCATTTACTCGCTGATCACTATGCACATCTAACACTGATATCACACACCAGATAATCACTGATCACTATGCACATCTAACACTGATATCACACACCAGATAATCACTGATCACTATGCACATCTAACACTGATATCACACACCAGATAATCACTGATCACTATAGTCATCTAACACTGATATCACACGCCATTTACTCGCTGATCACTATGCACATCTAACACTGATATCACACACCAGATAATCACTGATCACTATACTCATCTAACACTGATATCACACACCATTTACTCACTGATCACTATGCACATCTAACACTGATATCACACACCAGATAATCACTGATCACTATGTACATCTAACACTGATATCACACACCAGATAATCACTGATCACTATGCACATCTAACACTGATATCACACACCAGATAATCACTGATCACTATACTCATCTAACACTGATATCACACGCCATTTACTCGCTGATCACTATGCACATCTAACACTGATATCACACACCAGATAATCACTGATCACTATGCACATCTAACACTGATATCACACACCAGATAATCACTGATCACTATGCACATCTAACACTGATATCACACACCAGATAATCACTGATCACTATGCACATCTAACACTGATATCACACACCAGATAATCACTGATCACTATACTCATCTAACACTGATATCACACACCATTTACTCACTGATCACTATGCACATCTAACACTGATATCACACACCAGATAATCACTGATCACTATGTACATCTAACACTGATATCACACACCAGATAATCACTGATCACTATGCACATCTAACACTGATATCACACACCAGATAATCACTGATCACTATACTCATCTAACACTGATATCACACGCCATTTACTCGCTGATCACTATGCACATCTAACACTGATATCACACACCAGATAATCACTGATCACTATACTCATCTAACACTGATATCACACACCATTTACTCACTGATCACTATACTCATCTAACACTAATATCACACACCACTTACTCACTGATCACTATGTACGTCTAACACTGATATCACACACCAATATCATACATCTGTTATATAGTGATCACACAGATCACAGCCACTCCAAAATCACACACCAGATACTAACTGATCACTATGCACATCTAACACTGATATCACACACCAGATAATCACTGATCACTATGCACATCTAACACTGATATCACACACCAGATAATCACTGATCACTATACTCATCTAACACTGATATCACACGCCATTTACTCGCTGATCACTATGTACATCTAACACTGATATCACACACCAGATAATCACTGATCACTATGCACATCTAACACTGATATCACACACCAGATAATCACTGATCACTATACTCATCTAACACTGATATCACACGCCATTTACTCGCTGATCACTATGCACATCTAACACTGATATCACACACCAGATAATCACTGATCACTATGCACATCTAACACTGATATCACACACCAGATAATCACTGATCACTATGCACATCTAACACTGATATCACACACCAGATAATCACTGATCACTATAGTCATCTAACACTGATATCACACGCCATTTACTCGCTGATCACTATGCACATCTAACACTGATATCACACACCAGATAATCACTGATCACTATACTCATCTAACACTGATATCACACACCATTTACTCACTGATCACTATGCACATCTAACACTGATATCACACACCAGATAATCACTGATCACTATGTACATCTAACACTGATATCACACACCAGATAATCACTGATCACTATGCACATCTAACACTGATATCACACACCAGATAATCACTGATCACTATACTCATCTAACACTGATATCACACGCCATTTACTCGCTGATCACTATGCACATCTAACACTGATATCACACACCAGATAATCACTGATCACTATGCACATCTAACACTGATATCACACACCAGATAATCACTGATCACTATGCACATCTAACACTGATATCACACACCAGATAATCACTGATCACTATGCACATCTAACACTGATATCACACACCAGATAATCACTGATCACTATACTCATCTAACACTGATATCACACACCATTTACTCACTGATCACTATGCACATCTAACACTGATATCACACACCAGATAATCAATGATCACTATGTACATCTAACACTGATATCACACACCAGATAATCACTGATCACTATGCACATCTAACACTGATATCACACACCAGATAATCACTGATCACTATACTCATCTAACACTGATATCACACGCCATTTACTCGCTGATCACTATGCACATCTAACACTGATATCACACACCAGATAATCACTGATCACTATACTCATCTAACACTGATATCACACACCATTTACTCACTGATCACTATGCACATCTAACACTGATATCACACACCAGATAATCACTGATCACTATGTACATCTAACACTGATATCACACACCAGATACTCACTGATCACTATGCACATCTAACACTGATATCACACACCAGATAATCACTGATCACTATGCACATCTAACACTGATATCGCACACCAGATAATCACTGATCACTATACTCATCTAACACTGATATCACACACCATTTACTCACTGATCACTATGCACATCTAACACTGATATTACACACCAGATACTCACTGATCACTATGTACATCTAACACTGATATCACACACCAGATACTCACTGATCACTATGCACATCTAACACTGATATCACACACCAGATAATCACTGATCACTATGCACATCTAACACTGATATCACATACCACATCACACACCAGATAATCACTGATCACTATACTCATCTAACACTAATATCACACACCAGATGCTCACTGATCACTATGCACACATAACACTGATAACACACACCAGATACTTACTGATTACTATGCACATCTAACACTAATGTCACACACCACTTACTTACTGATCACTATGTACGTCTAACACTGATATCACACACCAGATACTCACTGATCACTATGCATACATAACACTGATAACACACACCAGATACTCACTGATCACTATGCACATCTAACACTGATATCACACACCAGATAATCACTGATCACTATACTCATCTAACACTAATATCACACACCACTTACTCACTGATCACTATGTACGTCTAACACTGATATCACACACCAGATACTTACTGATCACTATGCACATCTAACACTGATCTCACACACCAGATAATCACTGATCACTATGTACATCTAACACTGATATCACACACCAGATAATCACTGATCACTATGCACATCTAACACTGATATCACACACCAGATAATCACTGATCACTATACTCATCTAACACTGATATCACACGCCATTTACTCGCTGATCACTATGCACATCTAACACTGATATCACACACCAGATAATCACTGATCACTATGCACATCTAACACTGATATCACACACCAGATAATCACTGATCACTATGCACATCTAACACTGATATCACACACCAGATAATCACTGATCACTATGCACATCTAACACTGATATCACACACCAGATAATCACTGATCACTATACTCATCTAACACTGATATCACACACCATTTACTCACTGATCACTATGCACATCTAACACTGATATCACACACCAGATAATCACTGATCACTATGTACATCTAACACTGATATCACACACCAGATAATCACTGATCACTATGCACATCTAACACTGATATCACACACCAGATAATCACTGATCACTATACTCATCTAACACTGATATCACACGCCATTTACTCGCTGATCACTATGCACATCTAACACTGATATCACACACCAGATAATCACTGATCACTATACTCATCTAACACTGATATCACACACCATTTACTCACTGATCACTATACTCATCTAACACTAATATCACACACCACTTACTCACTGATCACTATGTACGTCTAACACTGATATCACACACCAATATCATACATCTGTTATATAGTGATCACACAGATCACAGCCACTCCAAAATCACACACCAGATACTAACTGATCACTATGCACATCTAACACTGATATCACACACCAGATAATCACTGATCACTATGCACATCTAACACTGATATCACACACCAGATAATCACTGATCACTATACTCATCTAACACTGATATCACACGCCATTTACTCGCTGATCACTATGTACATCTAACACTGATATCACACACCAGATAATCACTGATCACTATGCACATCTAACACTGATATCACACACCAGATAATCACTGATCACTATACTCATCTAACACTGATATCACACGCCATTTACTCGCTGATCACTATGCACATCTAACACTGATATCACACACCAGATAATCACTGATCACTATGCACATCTAACACTGATATCACACACCAGATAATCACTGATCACTATGCACATCTAACACTGATATCACACACCAGATAATCACTGATCACTATAGTCATCTAACACTGATATCACACGCCATTTACTCGCTGATCACTATGCACATCTAACACTGATATCACACACCAGATAATCACTGATCACTATACTCATCTAACACTGATATCACACACCATTTACTCACTGATCACTATGCACATCTAACACTGATATCACACACCAGATAATCACTGATCACTATGTACATCTAACACTGATATCACACACCAGATAATCACTGATCACTATGCACATCTAACACTGATATCACACACCAGATAATCACTGATCACTATACTCATCTAACACTGATATCACACGCCATTTACTCGCTGATCACTATGCACATCTAACACTGATATCACACACCAGATAATCACTGATCACTATGCACATCTAACACTGATATCACACACCAGATAATCACTGATCACTATGCACATCTAACACTGATATCACACACCAGATAATCACTGATCACTATGCACATCTAACACTGATATCACACACCAGATAATCACTGATCACTATACTCATCTAACACTGATATCACACACCATTTACTCACTGATCACTATGCACATCTAACACTGATATCACACACCAGATAATCAATGATCACTATGTACATCTAACACTGATATCACACACCAGATAATCACTGATCACTATGCACATCTAACACTGATATCACACACCAGATAATCACTGATCACTATACTCATCTAACACTGATATCACACGCCATTTACTCGCTGATCACTATGCACATCTAACACTGATATCACACACCAGATAATCACTGATCACTATACTCATCTAACACTGATATCACACACCATTTACTCACTGATCACTATGCACATCTAACACTGATATCACACACCAGATAATCACTGATCACTATGTACATCTAACACTGATATCACACACCAGATACTCACTGATCACTATGCACATCTAACACTGATATCACACACCAGATAATCACTGATCACTATGCACATCTAACACTGATATCGCACACCAGATAATCACTGATCACTATACTCATCTAACACTGATATCACACACCATTTACTCACTGATCACTATGCACATCTAACACTGATATTACACACCAGATACTCACTGATCACTATGTACATCTAACACTGATATCACACACCAGATACTCACTGATCACTATGCACATCTAACACTGATATCACACACCAGATAATCACTGATCACTATGCACATCTAACACTGATATCACATACCACATCACACACCAGATAATCACTGATCACTATACTCATCTAACACTAATATCACACACCAGATGCTCACTGATCACTATGCACACATAACACTGATAACACACACCAGATACTTACTGATTACTATGCACATCTAACACTAATGTCACACACCACTTACTTACTGATCACTATGTACGTCTAACACTGATATCACACACCAGATACTCACTGATCACTATGCATACATAACACTGATAACACACACCAGATACTCACTGATCACTATGCACATCTAACACTGATATCACACACCAGATAATCACTGATCACTATACTCATCTAACACTAATATCACACACCACTTACTCACTGATCACTATGTACGTCTAACACTGATATCACACACCAGATACTTACTGATCACTATGCACATCTAACACTGATCTCACACACCAGATAATCACTGATCACTATGCACACCTAACAATGATATCACACACCAGATACTCACTGATCACTGTGCTCATCTAACACTGATATCACACACCAGATACTCACTGATCACTATGCACATCTAACACTGATCTCACACACTAGATAATCACTGATCACTATGCATACCTAACACCGTAACACAGATATCACCCACCAGATACTCACTGAACACTATGCTCCTCTAACACTGATATCACACATCATTTACTCATTGATCACTATGCACAGCTAACACTGATCTCACACACCAGATAATCACTGATCACTATGCATACCTAACACCGTAACATGGATATCACACACCAGATAATCACTGATCACTATGCACACCTAAGACTGATATCACACACCAGATACTCACTGATCACTATGCACATCTAACACTGATTTCACACACCAGATAATCACTGATCACTGCACACCTAACACTGATATCACACACCAGATACTCACTGACCACTATGCTCATTTAACACTGATATCACACACCAGATACTCACTGATCACTATGCACATCTAACACTGATTTCACACACCAGATAATCACTGATCACTATGCACACCTAACACTGATATCACATACCAGATACTCATCTGAAACACTATGCTCATCTAACACTGATATCACACACCATTTACTCATTGATCACTATGCACACCTAACACTGATCTCACGCACCAGATACTCACTGATCACTGTGCACACCTAACACTGATTTCACACACCAGATACTCACTGATCACTATGCACATCTAAAACTGATATCACACACCATGTATTCACTGATCACTATGCACATCTAACACTGATATCAAACACCAGGTAATCACTGATCACTATGGACATCTAACACTGATATCAAACACCAGGTACTCATTGATAACTATGCTTATCTAACACTGATATCACATACCACATCACACACCAGATAATCACTGATCACTATGCACACCTAACACTGATATCACACACCAGATACTCACTGATCACTATGCTCATTTAACACTGATATCACACACCAGATACTCACTGATCACTGTGCACACCTAACACTGATCTCACACACCAGATACTCACTGATCACTATGCACATCTAACACTGATCTCACACACCAGATAATCACTGATCACTATGCACACCTAACACTGATATCACACACCAGATACTCACTGATCACTATGCTCATTTAACACTGATATCACACACCAGATACTCACTGATCACTGTGCACACCTAACACTGATCTCACACACCAGATACTCACTGATCACTATGCACATCTAACACTGATCTCACACACCAGATAATCACTGATCACTATGCACATCTAACACTGATATCACATACCAGATACTCATCTGAAACACTATGCTCATCTAACACTGATATCACACACCATTTACTCATTGATCACTATGCACACCTAACACTGATCTCACGCACCAGATACTCACTGATCACTGTGCACACCTAACACTGATCTCACACACCAGATACTCACTGATCACTATGCACATCTGTGGCCGGAGAGACTAACCAGCCATACGTGTAATGGCGGCCGCAGCACTGAAGGGGTTAACCCCTAGTGCCCGGCGCCATTAGAAGGACAATGGGCGCTGGGCGCAGACTGTTTAAAAATATGTTTAATGATGTGTCTTAACATGTCATATGTAGTGCTCTGTGCAAATGTATGTTTAAATGTATTTATATTTAAGATGTGGTCACCTGTATATTTAAAGGAAAAATGCACTTACTATAGATGTCTGAATAATCATCTCCTGTCAGTAGGAAGTGGCATGCTAATGGACCTGTCCTAGCAGAGAGGTGTGAATGACAAAACCTTTTGATGTGTAAGTTCCTTAGAGAGAGATGTTACTCACGGGGGATCTCCTTATCCCATATGTAAAGTAGTTCTGGGCTTGGAACCTGTTTCATGTAATGATTTAATTGATATATGAACCCTGAATGGCAGATGCAGGAAGGAAGACTGTTGTGTTGCAGCCTTTCCTGTTGTAATCCCAAACACTGGGTTTGCCTGGAGATGTGAATGACAAGAAACATTTGTATTTTGAAGCTATTTGATAAATTTATCAATAGTGAATGTTAATCTGATACCAAACGTTGTCTGCGTGACAGGAAGGAGGATATTGTTTTATTGCACTTATCTCCTTTTGATATGTAATTTATTTACTTGTATTTTCTAAGATATCCTGATTGGATAGAAAGGGCTCAGGGAGGACATGACCCCCCTGTTGTACTGTGTGGAAAATTGACATAAAAAGGAGGCCTGCGTGCCTCCAGAGTGTATTATACCAACTACTTTCTGCTGTGAACATCTTGCTGTATGCTGTTTCCCCTAGCAATAGGGAAGAGTTCTCTTTAGAACTATTGCAAATAAATACCATTTGCCTCAAGAAGACCGCGTCATCTTGTGACCTACAGGGTTATGCCAAACATAGCCCCGTCCTCCGGCTGTCCAGGGAAGCACCTAACGTCTCCAAGTTCCGCCTTCCGCCAGCTACCGGTAGCGGCCTAGTCAGGTGACTAGTGGGGATTCGTCAATACCACACAGATGTGGTAAGGCAGATGTCGGCACATACAGAGCAGAACCGTGGTTCCAAACGCCACGGCAGGTTAGGAGTTTGGTGGTGGCAGCATAAACCCGCCCACAGCGCAGTGGGTGGAGTCAGTAACAGGCGGTTACTGACGGTAAGCGGGAATCCCCTATGTGGTCAGGTACCGTGTGACCTAACCTTCCATTCTGTGCACAGGGGACGGGACGTGAAAGCGGTGAGTGCTTTCGTACGGAACTGTCCTGTCACAGAAATTGGTGGCATAGCAGTGGGATCATCCCAGGCGGCTTTTCGGTCACCCGATTGGAGAAGCCGAAATACTCAGGAGAGGAGTAACTGCAGTGCAGGAGAACGCACAAGATGACGGACTTCAGCGGAACGTCTAAGGGCGATCTGGAGATCGTGTGCCAGTAGAAGGGTGTGGATATCCCTTTCAACGCGTCCAGAAGCATCATGAAGGCGGCGCTCATGAGCTTGGAGGAGTCCCATCGGGCGGAGGTGGAAAGCACTGACGGCGTCAGTATCGCAGAGGACGGCCCACCAGTGGTCCTTCGTACGGAACCGGTGAGACCCACAAGCCCCGCCCCTTCTAGCAGCAGCCATGTTTCCTAGCAATCCCTAGCAGGGCCAGGATCCCAACGTCCCAGGGGGGGCTGCCCGGATGCCCTAGCAGATCGGCTAGCGGAATTGGGGGAAAAGGCAACGGAGCAAGAGCGCTTGATCATCATCCAGATGTGGCGTGATGAGCGGGCACCACAGGCCGTAGTAGCCCGTGAGCCGTTGTCAGCTGTTGTACACAGATTGGGACGCATTCAGTTTGCCAAGTTTGCAGACAGTGATGGGGACATTAATGGACATTTACAAGTTTTTGAAAGGACTTGTAAACTACACGATTTACCCAAGTCGGAGTGGGTGAGACACCTTGTGCCCACTCTGCATGGAGAGGCATTGGAGGCCTATCGAGGAGTGGCCACGGAGGACTGTGGGGATTACGACGAAGTCGCGAAGGCCCTCCTCCAGCGATTCTTCATCACTCCAGAGTCTTACAGGAAAAAGTTCAGAGACTTGCCCAAGAATCCTAGCAGCACCCATGAGCTGTTCGCCAACCAGCTGCGGCATTACGTGGTGAAGTGGGTGAAGGATTCGGAAGCCACTACATGGGACGCACTGATCAACCTGATTTGCAGGGAGCAGTTCTACCACAGGTACGCCCCAGAAGTGAAGGAGTGGGTGCTAGACCGGGAGCCACCCAGCTTAAAGATGGCTGCCCAGTTAGCAGACAAGTATGTGGCAATTCGGCCACAGGGGCAGAAGCGCCCAGCCAGCAGCCAGCTCCAAAAGACTGTACCACCAAGGGGACCCCCCTCTTCAGCTCATCACCCCCAAAGACAAGCATCTTCCAACCCGGGTACTCTTGGCCAGCAACCGCACCGCAGTGTCCCTGCAACTGATCAGAGATCATCGGTGCCACGACTGGAGAAGAAGTGCTACGGCTGTGGGAAAATCGGACATCTGAGGATGAACTGTCCTGCATCCCAAGCACCCCAGACTCGTGCCCCAAATCCAAGTGCTGGAGCCTGGATCGCTTGTTTGATGAGAGGCGATGAGCCTACAGAGACTGTTCCCCCTCAAGTCAGTCCCATGGAGTGTGGTAGGAAACAGGTGCACTCTGCGGAGAGAGTCACCTGCATTGCCAAACAGCCCCTACACAATATGTGGAGGCACCTGCAGCCGGTCCACGTGGGACCCCTGCAGGGGGAAGGCCTAAGAGACTCTGGGGCCTCAATCACAGTGGTGAGCCCCCACCTTATAGATCCTGCTGCAGTATTGCAGGGTCGCACTGCCAAAGTCACCCTGGCAGATGGAACGGAGAAAGAGGTTCCCATGGCAAGAGTCTACCTGGACTGGGGAGCTGGACCAGAGTTGCGAGAAGTTGCCATCATGGATGGTCTCCCAACTGATGTGGTCCTAGGAAATGATCTGGGTGGTGGGATCGTCACCACGTTTGCTGGCGCCATTCCCCGGAGTCAAGTTCCACAACCACCGTTGACATCAGCTACTCCAGCACAGCACAGCCCAGAAGAAAAGACTACAGCTGCTAGACAACTGCCAGCACAGCCAACCACAGCATCAACCAGCCCAGAGGAAGAGATTACAGCAGCTAGATCGGCACATCGACCCCGCATGCCTTTTGCCTCTGGTATGCCTACGTCCCCTAGCAACGCAGAGGATGTTGGTTCCAGCTCGTTTGATCCTGTGGGGGTGCCCAATGATGCTCCTGACCCAAGTGGTTTGCCAACTCCGGTGGTGAGTATGAGAAACCACACTGACTTTTCCATGACTGACCCCTACCAGACTGACCCTAGTAGTCCCCACCTAGATCCCCATGTAGTGTGTCCCAATTTAGGAGAGATTGAGGGCCACAGGCAGGAGTTTAGGGAGGTTCAACTCTCTGACCCATCCCCGAAAGGCATGAGGAGCCACTCTGGCAGCGGCCTTGACAGGGTGGGGGCAGGAAGTTTGACCTGGCGGGAAGGGTTAAGGTATAGAGTAGCCAGGAGGGGATAGACCAGATAGGGAATGTGTCCAACTGGTCTCCCCAGGGAACCTTCCTGCGCAACTGGTGTCGGTTGCCAGCGAAACCCCTTTGGACAGTAACCCGGAGACAGACCGAACCCTGAAGTGCCTGACACAGAGCTTACCCTGGTCTGGAATGTCGGAGGACGCCCAGACCAACTGTAAGGCTGGTGCCATGCGTTGGCAGCTCGGGCACTCCAGCGGTTGTGTTGTCTCTGGGCCTCTGCCCATAGGAGAACCTTTACAGCAAGTTGCTGTGGACATAGCAGGACCCCTGCCTGGGCGCAGTAGATTGGGGAAGACACACAGCCTCCCTGTAGTGGATTCCACACGGGATCCAGAGG